>NW_007260364.1:177845-240629 GCF_000164805.1 Carlito syrichta
GGGAGCGGCCACTGCACTCCAGTCTGGGCGACAGAGTGAGACCCCAACTCAAAAAAAAGAAGGAAAGGAGGTCCAGTCAATGGGGCACCCACTACAGAAGACCAGTCACTGGGGCACTGATCACAGAGGAGGTCCAATTACAGCGCAAACAGCACAGAGGAGGTTCAGTCACTGGATCACTCATAGCCGAAAGGTCAGTACTGGAGCATTAATCACGGAAATCGACCAGTGACCAGTGCACCCGTTATGGAGGAGGACTTGTTCTTAGAGCAGCAATCAGCAAGGGGGTCCAGTTACTGGGGCACCCATAATGGAGCTGGATTCGTTACTGGGGTACGCATTATGTAGGTGACCAAGTCACTGGGGCAGCAATAACTGAGGAAGTCATTACTGAGGCACCCATTACAGAGGAGCTCCAGTCACTGAGGCATTCATTAGAAGAATAAACAATCACTAGGGCACTGATAACAGAGGCAGACCAATTACTGGAGCACCCATCAAGGCAGAGGCCCAGACACTTGACCACTGATTACAGAGAAAGCCCATTCACTGTAACATCAACCACAGAGGAGGGCAGGTCACAGAGACACCCATTTTGGAGGAGTTCCAGTCCCTGGTCACCCATCACCAAAGTGGGCATGTCACTGGGGCACCCATAATGCAAGGGGGCTAATCACTGGTATAAGTAACCATTTTAGAGGAGGGCCAGACACTGCGACACCCATTACAGAAGAATTCTAGTTACTGGGACACCCCTCACAGATGAGAGATAGTCAATGAGACAAACATCAGAGAGGTGAACCAGTCACTGGGGCACTAATTACAGAAGAGAGCAAGTCACTCGGGGCACCCATAACCTAGAAGGGCTAGTCACTGGGGCAGCAACACAATAGAGAGCCAGTTACTGAGGCATACATCCCAGAAAAGAGTGAATGAGGCAACATTCCAGGACGAAAGTTATTCACTGGTCATGCATGAGCATAAGGGCCCTTCTTTGAGGCATTTATCAGAGGAAGACCAATCATTAAGGCACCTATGGCAGAGGAGGGCCAATTATATAGGCACCCATTCCAAGGGAGCATCAGTCACTAGGGGACTCATTTGGAGGAAGGCAAATCATTAAGACACTAATAACAGAGAAAGTGAAGTCACTGAAGTACCCTCACAGAGGAAGTGTATTAACTGTGGCTCCTATCACAAAGAAGGACCAGTTACTGGGCACCCATCACAGTGTACTGACTGTCATTGAGTCACCTATCCAAGAAGAGGGCACGACACAGATGCACTCATCAGGGAGTTGGGCTAGTCACTGAGATATCCTTTCAAAAACATGGTCAGTCACTGGGGCATCACATAGGAAGAGGGCCAGTTACTGGCACACAAATTACTGAGGAAGGCCAATGACTGGGAACAAATCACCAGGACAGGACAGTGACTGAGGCACCAATTCCAGAGGAGGGACAGTCACTTATGTACCCATCCCACAGGAAGGGCAGTTACTGGGGCACACATTAGGAGGAGGGTCAGTCACTGCGCATTGATCAAAAGAGATGGTCAAACATGATCAAAAGAGAGGGTCAAACACTGGGACACCTATGACAGATGAGACCCAGTCACTGGAGCACCCATCCCTAAAAAGGTTCAATCACTGATGCACCCATAAGAGAAGGGTCAATTACTCTAGTATCAACTGGAGAAGAACCAGCTACAAGGCCCTGATCACAGAGAAGGGTCACTCACTGAGGCATCTATCACAGAGAAAGTCCAGTAACTGGGAAACACTTCACATAATAGGATAAGTCATTAGTGTTTTCATCAGAAGTGAACCAGTCACTGGGCACCCATCAGAGAGGAGTGCTAGTAACTGGAGCTCCCATTACAGTAGAGGACCAATTACTAGTGAGCACATCATTTAGGAGGGCCAAGCAGTGGAGCATCTATCACACAGGTGGGGCAGCCACTGGAGCACCTTTACTGAGGAGTCCCAGTCACTGTGGCACCCATCGCAAAAAATGGTAGTCACTGAGACACCCATTGTAGATGATCCCTAAGTACTAGGACACGCATCACAGAAAAGTGCTATTTATTAGGGTACCAATCAGAAAGGGCCAGTCACAGAACGAACCCTGATTTTGGATCACCCAACATGGAAGTGAATCAGTAACTGGAACACCCATCACAGAGGAGAGTTAGTCACTTGGAAAACCATCACAAAGGAGATCGATCAAGTAACTGAGGGACTCATTAGAAGGAGGTTCAATTATGGTTCACATATCACTTGGAAGAACCATTTACTGGGATACCAATCACAGATGATGACCTGTCAATGGAATTCTGATTACAGACAAGAACCAGTCAATGAAACACCAATCACAGAGGCGGGCCAGGCAATGAGGCACCAAGCATAGAGTAGGGAGAGTCACTGAGGTACCCATCACAATACAAGGCCAGTCACAAAGGAGGATTAGTCACTGTGTACCCAGCACAAAGAAAGGTTAGTCACTTGAGCACACATAAGAGAGGAGGCTACTTCCCGGAGCAGCCATCACAGAGAGCCAGTGATGGAGGCATCCCTCACAGAAATGTGCTAGTCAATGAGAAACACTTCAGAGTGGAAGGCTTGTCACTGTGGCATTCATAAGAGAGGAAGAACATTCAGTGAATAACTCATTCCATAGGAGAACGAATCACAGGGGCACCCATCACAAAAGAAGGCCAGTCAGTGAGAAAAGCATCATACAGGAGAGCCATTCACTGTAGAACTAATGATAGAAGAGGGGTAGTTTTTAAGGCGCCCCTTATGAAGTGCAATTCCTGGGGCACAGATCACAAAAAAGGGCCAGTCACTGGGTACTAATCTCACTGTAGACCAGTCAAGGTGGATTCCATCACACAGACTTAATAGTTATGGGGCACCCATATATAGGATTCCCAGTTGCTAGGGCAACTATCACAGAAGGACCCTATGTACTGGGAAACCATTCACAGAGGTGAAGTAGTCACTGGCAGAAATATCACAGAGGATATCCAGAATCTGAAGCACCCATCAAAGAGGAATGCTAGTCACTGGGTCAACCGTCAAAGAATGACTAGTAACTGAGACACCATCACTGAAGACAGCCTATAACTGAGGCATCTATCACAGAGGCGATCCAGTCAATGAGGCACTCATGCCACAGAAGGGGAAGTCACTGAGCCACCTTCCAAGAGAGGGGCAAGACACTTGGAAACCCATTAGTATGAGGCCCAGTCACTGGGACACTGATCACCAAGGAGGCTCAGTTACTGAGGTACACCTTAAATATGAAGACCAGTGACACTGTCAACTTTCTTAGAGGAGACACAATCACTAAGACACCTGTCACAGAGGAAGTTCAATCACTGAGGTACTTATACCAGTGGAGTTATAGTCACTGAAGCACCCATCCAAAAAGATGGCCAGTCACTGAGGCACTGATTAGGAAGAAGGCCAGATACTAGTGCACAAATAACACAGGAAGGCTAGTCACTGGGAATGAATCACCAAGGAGCACCAATCTCTGAGGCACCCATCTCATAGGAAGACCAATCACTGAAGAATTCATCCCAGAGAAGGGTCTGTCACTGGGGCATATGAGGAGGGCCATTCACTGAGGCACTGATCAAAAGAGATAGTCTTATTCTTTGACACACAAGACAGATTACACCCAGTCACTTATGCACCCATAAGAGAGGAGTTTAAGTCACTGGACCTCCCATCACAAAGGAGAGTCAATCATTCAGACAACCAATAGGAGGAAAACCAGCTATGGAATACTGATTACATAGCAGGGCCAGTCACTGTGGTATCTATGACAGACGAAGTTCAGTAAGTGGGGCACCCTTCACATAGGTGGGTTAGTCACTAAGGTATACATCTCAGAAGACAACCAGTCACTGGGACACTTATCAGAGAAGAGTGCTAGTCACTGAGGCACCCATCACAGAAGAGGACAAGTCACTATTGCACCCATTATTGAGGAGACCCAGGCACTGGGGCATCTATCTAAGAGGAGCACCAGTCTCTGAAGCACTCCTTACTGAGGAGGTACTCTCATTATGGCACACATTACAAATGAGGGTAATCACTGGGTCACCCATTGTCAAGAAGCCCCAGGTACTAGGACACCAAATACAGCAGTGTTATTCACTGGCATACAAATCACAGAGGAGGACCAGTCACCTGGGCACAGATCTCAGAAGAAGCACTGTTACAGGGACCCAGATTATGGAAGAGGATGAGTAACTAAGACAACCATCACAGAGGAGGGCTAGTCACAGAGGAGGGCACACATCACAGAGGAGACCAAGTTATTGAGGGACCATTCACAGAGAAGGGCCAGTGAATGAGACATTCATTACAGAGGAGAAATTATCACTTTGGCACACGTTAGAGGAGGGTCAATCATGGAGCACAGTCACATGTAATGACGAGTCACTGTGATATCAATCACAGATGAGGATCACTCCCATGGATTCTAATAAGAGAGAAGAGTCAATTAGTGGAACACCAATCATAGAGGAGGGCCAGTCAATGAAGAACCAAACATACAAGAAAGACAATCACTGAGGTACCCAAAACAGAGAAAGGGAAGTCACTGGAGCACCCATAACAGAGGAGTCCACTTATTGGGGAGTCATCTCTGAGCAGGGTTAGTGATGGAGGCAAACCTCACAGAGAACCTCGAGTCACTAGGACAAACTCCACAGTGGAAGGCTAATCACTGTGGCATCCATAAAGAGGAAGGTCACTCTCGGTAACACCCATTCCATAGGATTGCTAGGAGAGTCAGTCACTGGGAAATGCATCATAGAGGAGAGACATTCAATAAAGAAAATATGACAGAAAAGGGCTAGTATTTAGGCTAAAATTATGAAACAGGGTTAGTTGTGAGGATACCAATCAAAAAGTGAGACAAGCCATGGGGCCCCAATCCCAGAAGAAAAGCCAGTCAATGTAGAACCAATCACAGAGTAGTGCTAATTATGGAACACCAATTATAGAGGAGGACCAGATGCTGAAATAATCATGAAAAAAGAAAACTATGCACTAGGGCAACAATCACAGAGGTGAGCCAGTCACGGGGATAAACATCACAGAGGAGAGACATGAACTGAAGTAAAAAGGAGGGCTAGTCACTGGATCAACCATCACAGAGGATGATCAGTTACTGGGGCATTATTATAGATGAGAGACTGTTATTGAGGCACAGAAAATGGCCAATCACTGAGGAGATTCCCAAACCCACAGAAGGGGAAGACACTGAATTACCATCCAAGAGAATGACAAGGCATTTGGAAACCCATTAGCAGTAGGCCAAATTACTAGGGTATCCATTACAGATGAGACTCAATCACTAAGGCGCCCTTCAAATATGAATACCAGTCAGTCTGGAAATCAGTCTCTGCACAGTCTCTGAAGCACCCATCCCAGAGCAAAGGAAGTCACTTAGGTGTCCTTACCATTGGAGATCTAGTAACTGGTGCATCCATCAGAAGGAAGGCAAGTCACTGGCACAAAAATCATAGAGGAGTGTCAGTCACTGAAGCAATCATCACAAAGGAGGGTTAGTCACTGGGACATAATCACAAGAGGTCAGCGAGTCACTTGAACTTCCATGATAAAAGAGGGTACTTCACAAAAGGATCCATTATGGAAGAAAGTTGCTCACTGGGGTATAGAGCACAAAAGAGGACTAGTCACTTGGAAATCAATAAAAAAGGATGGTCAGTCACTGATGTACCCATCAAATAGGAGAGTGTGCCAGGCACAAACCATTTAGAGGAGAGTCTACCACTGGGGCACTCGTCACAAAAGAAACCTTGTAACTGGGGCACCCATAACAGAGGGGTGCTAGTCACTGAAGCACCCATCACAGAGGAGGATCAGTTATTGTGGCACCATCACAGAAGAGAGACTGTCATTGAGGCCCCCAATGCAGAGGAGGACCATTAGCTGAGACATCTATCACAGAGGTAGGCCAGGCACAGAGGCACCCATTCAAGAGGAAAGCTAGTCACTGAAGCAACCATTAGTAGGAAGGCCAATCACTAGGCACCAAAGAGGAAAACCTGTCATTGAGACACTCAGTAAAGAGGAAGTCCAGAAATTGAGAAACCCAGCTAAGAGGAAGGGCCAAACGGAGGCTGTCCTTGAGGCACCCATACCAGAGGAAGGGGGTCAATCAAAAAAACACCCATTAGAAAGATGGACAGTCACTTGGGGTACCAATCACAGAGGAGGGCCTGTCACTGAGACACCAATAATAGATAAGGCACAGTTCCTGGGTACCAATTACAGATGAATTATCAACACTGGGGAAACCATCATAGTGGAGGACCATTCACTCTGGTAACCAATAGAAGGAGGGCCAGTCACTGGGTCACCCATCACAGATCATGTCCTTCCCCTTGGCATGCAATTCAGTGAAAGCTCAGTCACTTGAGAACCCAACCCAATGGAGCTCCAGCTACTCAGTCACCCAATATTTTGAGTGCCAATCACTGGGTAATACATCACAGTGGATATCAATTCGCTGGGTACACATCAGAGAGGAAGGCAAGTCACTAGGATACCAGTCACTAAGGAAAGTCAATCAGTGGTGCAGGCATCACAGTGAATTCCTGGTCATGGTGAACACAATACAGAAGAAGACTGGTCACTGGGAACACCTTCACAGTCCTAGTCACTGAGTCACCCATCACAGAGTGGGGATCATTCAAAGGGGTACTGACATAGTGAAGAGTAGTCATTGTGGCATTTATCCCAGTAGAGAGACCGAAAATTAGGCAAGCATTCAAAAGGAGGGCCAATCACTGAAGCACCCATTACAGAGAAGGGTCATTAAGTCATACAACACAGAGTAAGGCTAAAAATTGGGCCAGCCATTATAAAAAGGAAGAGTAACTTGAACATTGATCACAGAGAAGGACTAATCACTGAGACACCCTTATCAAATGAGACCATCCAGTCAATTGAGCACCCAACACAGATGAAGGCCAGTTACCAGGGTACTGAATAGGAGGAAGTCAGTCTCTAGGGCAATGATCAGGGAGAAGGGTAAGTTACTGGACCATCTAATGCAGTGGAAATTCAATCACTGGGGCACACATTACAGAGAAGGGCTAATCTCTGCAGTCCCCAAAACAGTAGAGCGCCAGTTACCTATGTACCCATCACAGTAGAGGGAGAGTCAATGGGGCATACAACAGGAGGAAGGCCAGACACTGGGATACCCATCAGGAGGGTTCACAGTCACTGATCAATCATCACTGAGGAGGTCCAGTCACTGGGGCACCCATCACAGTGGAAGCCTAGTAGTAAGGTTCCCATTCCAGGGAAGGCCTAGTCATTGATTCATCTGTGACAGATGAGGGTCAACCACTGGGTCACCAAAGAAGAAAGCGATTCACTCAGACACCCAGCACAGAAAAGGCTTGCCACTATGACAACCACCACAGATTCAGTCCAGCCACTGGGGTGCCCACTAAGGAAGAAACCCACTCACTGGGACAATCTTCATGAAGGAGAGTTAGTCACTACAATAACCATTGTTGTGGAATCCCAGTCAATGTGTCTCCCATCACAGAGGAGAGCCGGTCACTGAGGCTACAATAATGGAGACTGCCCAGTCACAGGAATTCCATTATAACAAAAGAGGGACAATGACTGGGGCACCCATCACAGAGGTAGGCCAGTCCTGGGGGCACCCCTTACAGAGGAGGTCTTGCCACTGGTACATCCAATCCAGAGTTGGATTGTTCACTGAGACACACAAACACAGAGAAGGGATAGTAAAAGGGGCACCAATTCGGAGGAAGGCAATCACTGAAACATCCATAAAAATCTTGGACTAGTCACTGGGACACCAATCACAGAGGAGACCAACCACTGGGACACCACTATTAGGAAAAGGGTCAGTCATTGGAGCACTTATCACAGAGGCATTTCAGTAACAGAGGTAATCAATAGAAGGGAAGACCAGTCATTGGGATACCAATAGAAGGATATCCAGTCACTGGAGCACCGTTTACAGAGGAGCAGTCATTGAGGTAGTCATCCCGAGGTGGCCAATTATTAGAGCACACATAATAGATGAGGGCCAAAAATTGGGATATGCATCACAGAGGAGAGTGAGTAAATGGAGCACACGAGAGTGAAGAGGACTAGTCACTAATGTACTAATTATGGAAGAGACTATTCATTGTTAACCTATCACAAAGGAGGGACAGTCATGAGAGCTTAAACACTAAAGAGGGCCAGTCACCTGGGCCCCATGATTGAGTATTTAAAATCATGGAGCAACCATTATAAAGAATGGCCAGCCACTGGGGCACCCATCACAGAAAAAGGCTAGTTACTTGAACACTCATCAGAGAGGAAAGTCAATCACTGGAGTGCCTACTACAGAAGAGGGCATGTCACTGAAGACACTTATTACTGAAGAAGAATAGTCACTGAACACCATCACAGCGAAAAGTCAGTTACCGAGGCATACATACAAGAGGAAGGGCAGTCCATGAGGCACCAATCCAAGTCGAGGGTGATTCATTAGTCACACATTAGGGGATGGCCCCTACTGGAACAACAATCAAAGAGAAGGGGCACTCAATTGAGGCTTCCATGCCAGTGAAGGGTCAATCAATGAAGTATCTATCACAGAAGAGTGCTAGTCCTTGGGACACACAATAGGAGGAAGGCAAGTCATTGAGGAACTGATCACAGAGGAGGGGCAGTCGCTGATGTACCCATCACAGAAGAAGGGTATTCACTGGGAAATTCATCACAAAGGACGTCTGGTCATGGGGAACCCATCACAGATGTGCACCAGCTACTAGAGCTCCATCAAAATGGAGACGGACAATGAGCACTCATTACAGAGGAATGATTGTCACTGAGGAAACCAACCCAGAAAATAGTCATTCACTGAGGCATTCATCACAGATTTGAGCTAGTCACTGAGCACTCGTCCCAGAGGAGGATCAGTTACTGGGGCATCCACTAGGAGGAAGGCCAGTCACTGGAGCACCAATCACCAAGGAAGGCCAATCACTGGGCATTAATCACCAAAGAGAACCAGTCACTGAGCCATCCCACCCAGAGTAGTGACAGTCACTGAAGCTCCCAGCCTAGAGGAGAGTCAGTCCTCTCATTAGAAGGCATGCCAGTCATTAGAAGGCATGCCAGCCATTGATGCAACAACCACATGAGTGAACTAAACACTAGAGCACTCATGGCAGATGAGATTCTGTAACTGGGGCACCCATCACAGTAGAGGCTCACTCCTGGGGCAACCTTCCTGGAAGAAGGTTATTCTTTTGGTAACTGATAGGATGAGAAGCAGTTCTGGGGCACTGATCACAGAGAGTCAGTCACTGAGGCATCAATTCCAGAAGAATCTCAGTATCTGAGGCACCCATCAGTGAGGAGGGTAAGTCACTATGGATTCCGTTACAGCAGAGACCACTCACTGGATCATGCATCAGAAAGGAGTACTAATCACTGGGGCACACATCACAGAAAAGGAACACTCACTGCTGCACCCATTGTTGAGGAGACCAGGAAATAGGGTATCTATCACACAGAAGGGGCAGTCACTGGACACCAATTACCAAGAAGGCCCAGTCACTTTGGTTTTATCACAGAGGAGGGCTAGTCACTGTGGCATCCATCACAGAGATGAACCAGTTATTGAAGCACCCATTATGGAAGAAAGTCAGCCATTGGGACAACCTTCACAGAGGATGGCTAGTCATTGTGACAACCATTATAAAGCAGTTACAGTCAATGGGGCACCAATCACAGAGGTGGCCCAGTCATTGAACCTACAATGATGGAGAACGTTCAGTCACTGGGATACCTATTAGAGATGAGGATTACCATCACAGAGGCAGGCCATTCATCTGGGCACCCTTCACAGAGTTGGCTTAGTTACTGAGGCACCTACCACTGGGAGGGACAGTCACTGAGGCAGCAACTAGGAAGAGGGCAGGTCACTGTGACACAAATCAGAGAGGTGGGACAATCACCAGGGAAACCAAAAAGAGTTGTAACAGTCACTGGGTCACTGATCACAGAGGTGTTTCAGTCACAGAGGTATTTATTCAAGGAAAAAGCCAGTCATTACTATACAAATTTGAAGACTGTCCAATCACTGGAGCACTGATTACAAAGGGGACCTACCTACTGAGGCACCCATCCAGAGGAGTCCTAGTCACTGGGGTACCCATCACATGTGAGGGAAAATCATTGGGACATGAAACAAAGAGACTGAGAACTGGAGTACCCATGAAAGAAACGGACTATTCACCAATGCACTCATTATGATAGAGGACCAGTCATTGGGTCACTTTTCATAAAGAAGGGACAGTCATGTGATCACTGAACACAGATGTGGGATAGTCACTGGGGCCCCATTACTGAGCATTTAAAATCATGAGGCAATCATTAGAGAGGAAGGCAAATCACTAGGATATCCATCAGAGAAATAGCCTAGTTGTTGGGGCACCCATCTCAAAGGAGAACCATTCATTGGGACACTAATTACAGAAGAGACCAAGGCACTAGGTACACCCATCACTGAGGAGAAATAGTCACTAGGGCACTGACACAGCAGAGAGTCAGTTACTGAACTACATATACTTGAGGAGGGCTAGTCAATGAAACACCAATCAAAGATGAGGGTGATTCATGGGTCATGCATTAGGAGGGCCCATAACTGGAGCATCAATCACAGAAGGGCCATTCAATGAGTCACCTGAGCCAGAGGAGGGCCAATCTCAGGATCACAGAGGAGGCATTGATCACAGAGGAGGGATAGTCACTGAGGTAGCCATCACAGAAGAAGTGTATTTACTGGGGCACGCATCATAGAGGATGGCTATTCACTGGGACACCCATCATAGAGAAGGACAAGATACTGGTACAACTTCACATGAGAAGTCACTGAGTCACCATCACAGAGAACTGACTGTCACTGGGGCACCAATCCCAGAGAAGGGCAAGTCACTGGGACACCCATCAAAAAGGAGTGCTAGTCACTGCAGCACTCATCACAGAAGAGGACCAGTCACTGGTGCAACCATTACTGATGAAACCCAGGCACTGGGGTATCTATCACACAGGCGGGAGCATTCAATGGACTATTCAATGCTGAGGAGGTCCAGTCACTGTGGTACCCATCACAGAGGAGGATAGTCACAGGGCACACATTTTCTAAGATGCCCAGTTACTAGGACACCCATCAAAGAAGAGTGATATTCACTGGAGTACTAATCAAAGAGGAGGGCCAGTCACTTGGTCACCAATCACAGAGGAAGCCATCACATTGGGGCCCCAATTATGAAGGGGGATCAGTGACTGGGTCACCAAACACAGAAGAGGGCCAGTCACTTTGTTACCTGTCAAAGAGAAGACAAATTCATTCAGTCATCTATCACAGATTAAGACAAGTCAATGTGGCATCCATCAAAGAGGAAGCCTTGTCACTGTGACACCCAATGGAAGAAGGTCCAATCATGGGGCACAGATTACGTGTAATGGTCAGTCCCTGGGATACCAATCACAGATGAGGGCTACTCACCTGGATTCTGATTACAGAGAGGAACCAGTCACTCAAGCACCATTCACAGAAAAGGAACGGTCAATGAGGAACCAAAAATAGAGATGGGACAATAACTGATGTTCTTATTACAGTAGCAGGTCTGTCGCTGGTCATTCATTACAGAGGATGGACAGTCATGTGCTAAACAGCACAGTGGAAGGGCAGTTACTAGAACACACATAATAGAGGAGACAAATTACTACCACTGTCATTACAGAGGAGGGCAAGTAATGGAGGCACGCCTCACAGAGCACGAGTCAGTGAGACGCATATCACATGGAAAACTACTGGCACCCATAACAGACAAGGTCATTCACTGAGGCACCTATCCCATAGGATTGAAAGTCACTGGGAACCCATCACAAAGAGGACGCATCATTGGGACATGCATCATATAGAAAAACTTTTTACTGAGTAACTTTTAGAAAAGGGATAATCTTTAGGGCACTCATTATGAAGGAAGGCTAGTTACTGGGACTCCAATAACAATAAATAGCCAGAAATTGTGACACTAATCCCAGAGAAGTTCCAGTCATTGTGGAACCTATCACAGAGGTGTGTTAGTTATGGGGAATTCATTATAGAGAAGGATCATTTGCTGGGGCAAAAATCAGAGAACATACTTTATTGAAGCACCAGTCACACAGGTGAGCCAGTCACTGGGATAAACATCACAAAGAAGAGCTAAAATTGAATCACCCTTCATAGAGGAAGTCTAGTCACTGAGTCAATCATCACAGAGTATATCCAGTCACATGAAGCACCTATCATAATGAGGGCCAGTCACTGAGGCACCCATCTCTCAGAAGAGGAAGTCACTGTCTCACCCTCACAAAAATTGCAAGGCACTTGAGAACCTATTCATAGGAGGCCCAGTTAATCACAAAAGAGGAACCAATCACAGAAGAGGCTAATTCACGGAGATGATGATCAAATATGAAGGCCAGACATTATGGAAATCATCACAGAGGAGGTGCAATGATGGAAGCACATGTTCCAGAAGAAAGTAAGTCAGTCACTCATACTAATGGAGTTCCAGGCATTGGGGCACCCATTAGGAGGATGTCGTGTAAATAGGGCACCAATCAAGAGAAGGGACAGTGACTGGGGCATTCATCACAGAGTAGTGCAAATCACAGAGGCACACATCACAGAAGAGGATCTGTTACTGGGACAGGCATCATGAAGGAGAAGCAGTCACTTGAGCTCCCAAGACAGAAGAGGGTTATTCACTGAAGGATCCATTATGGAGAAAAGTCATAAACTGGGGTATTGATCACAAAAAAGGGCCTATCACTGAAGTACCAATCACAGAGGAGGTCCAGTCACTGCTACACTCATTAGCAGGAGGACCCAGTCACTGGGACACCAGTTAGAGTGACGGTTCAGTCACAGAGGCAGTCATTACCTAGGAGGGCCTGTCATTGAGGTACCAATTAGAAGTATATCCAGTCCGTGAAGCACTAATCACAGAGGAGTAACAGTGTCTGAGGCACCCACTCAGAGGAGGCCCAGCCACCGGGGCACCCATCATTTAGGAGGGCAAATCACTGAGGATTGCATCATAAGGAAAGTAAGTCACTGTAGCACCCATGTTAGAAGATATTCAACTGTGCACTCAATATTGAAGAGGTCCAGTCATTGTGTCACCTTTCACAAAGGAGGAACAGTCAAATGAGCATAAAACACAGAGAAGTGTCAGTCACGGTGGAACCACACTGAGTAGTTAAAATCATGGGCAACCATTATAGAGAAAGGTCATTACTGGGGCACATATCACAGAAAAATCCTAGTTACTTGTTCACCCATCACAATGGAGAGCCAGTCACATAGAAAAATATCACAAAGAGCCATTCACTGGGACTAATTACATAAGAAGGCAAGTCATTGGTGGCACCTATCACCAAAGAGGAATAGTCACTGGGGAAACTTAACTGGCAGGTAGCCAGTTACTGAGCCATACATCCACGAAGAGAGTCAACCAATGAGGCACCAGTGCAGTTGAGGACTATTCCCTGGTCAGGTATTAGAAAGAGGCTCCATCACTGGGGCAATGATTACAGAGAAGAGCCATTCAATAAGAGGCCCATGCCAGAGGAGTGTCAATCACTGGAGCACCCCCATCCCAAAAGAGTATCAATCGCTGGAGTATTCATCTGGAAGATGGGAAGTCGTTGAGGCACTGGTCACACAGGAGAGGCAGTCACTAAGATACTCATCACAGATGGAATGTATTCACTAGGTCACCCATCACAGAGAGGACTATTCACTTATTCACACATCACAGAGAAGAACCAGTTGCTGGGGCACTATCACAGTGGAAGCCAGTCCCTGAGCAGCTAACACCGAGGACTGACTGCCCTTGAGACACACATCCCAGAGGAGGGTCAGACACTGGGGTACCCATCAAAGAAGATAGTCATTGGGGCACCCATCAGAGAAAAGGCCTGTCACTGATGCACCCATTATTGCAGTAGACCAGGTAGAGGTATATTATCACACAGGAGAGTTAGTCACTGGAGCACCCA
Organism: Carlito syrichta; assembly: GCF_000164805.1. Taxonomy (NCBI): domain Eukaryota; kingdom Metazoa; phylum Chordata; class Mammalia; order Primates; family Tarsiidae; genus Carlito; species Carlito syrichta. The sequence goes on from NW_007260364.1 coordinate 191,995, forward strand.
AAACTGAGGAGGCCTATTTACTGTGGCACCCATCATAGTGAGGGCAGTGACTGGGGCACCCAATACCAAAGAGGCCCAAGTACTAAGACATCCATCACAGAGGAATGTTATTCACCGGGGTACCAATCAGAGACGAAGGTCAAACTCTTAGACACCAATCAACAAAAATCCCTGATACTGGTGGCCCCATTATGGCATAGGATCAGTGACTGGGAAGCCCACCAGAGGATGGATCATCACTTGGGCACCCATCACAGAGGAGCCCAAGTCACTGAGACATCCATCACTGAGTAGGACCAGTCAATGGGGCGTGTATTACAGAGGAAGCCTTGTCACTGTGACATCATTCGAAGGATGGGTGGTGAGACAGTCACTGAGATAAACATCAGAGAAGCGAATCAGTATTAGGGCACAAATTACTGAAGAAGGTAAGTCATCACTGTGCAGAAATATTCAGTGGATAGACACTTTCTGAGGCATACATCAAAGAGGATATCCAAGAGGAGTTTCAGCCACTGAGGCATCTGCCAGAAAGGACTGTCTGTCACTGGTGCCCTCTATAGAAGGATGGAAAGTCCTTGATGCACCTATCATAGAGAAGGGACAGTCTCTGAGGTACACATCACAGAAGAAGTGAATTCACTGGGGCACTCATTAGGGAAGATGGCTATTCAGTGAACCACTCATTAGACAGAAGAGCCAGTTGCTGGGTCAACATTAGAGTGGGGAGCCACTGAGCACTCATCACAAAGAACTGACTGTCACTAGGCATCCAACCCAGAAGAGGATCGATCAATGTGACACCCATCAAAGATTAGTGCTTGTTACTGGGGCACCCATCAAAAAAAGGAGCAGTCACTGGTTCACACATTATAGATAAAGATCATGCAGTAGGACTTGTATCATACAGGAGGTCTAGGCACTGGAGCACTCATTAGAGAGGTATCCTAGTCACTGTGACATATATCACAGATGAGGGTAGTCACTGAACACCCATTGAAGAGAAGGACCAATCACAGGAGTACCAATCACTGAAGAGGGCCTGTCACTTGGAAACCAATCGCAGGGGAAGCCCTAATACTGGTGCCCCCGTTATGGATGAGGATCTGTGACTGACACCCATAACCTAGGAGAGATAGTCACTCGGGCACTCATCACAGAGGAGACCAAGTTATTGAGGCATCTATTAAAGAATAGAACAAGTCAATGGGGCACATATCATAGATGAGGCCTTGTTACTATGACACTCATTAGAGGGAGGACCAATCATGGGACACAGATCACATATAAGTACCAGTCACTGGAATATCAATCACAGATGAGGGCCAGTCACTGGGACTCTTTTTCTTTTAATTATTTTGATTATAAAGAGATAGGGTACAATTCAGGATTAGGTATACAAATATTGATCATGTAGGTACCCTTGTTGATGAAGTATGCCCAGCAGCCAATCCCAACCCACTCCCCTGAAAGTTTCTCACTACTGCCAATCACTTTCTTATAGCATTATAATTGTTCAAGGTCTGTTTATGAGTGAGAACATATGGAACTCTGTTCTTTGTTTCTGTGACAAATCACTGAGTGTGATTGACTCCAAATCCATTCAAGACGCTGCTAAGTTCATTATTTGTCCTTCTTTATGACTACATAATATTCCATTGTGTATATGCACCACATTTTTAAAATCCAGTCCAGCTTCAGTGGGAAATACGGTTGGTTCCATGTTTTTGCTATTGTGAATATAGCTGCAACAAACATACGTGAGCAGGTATCTTTTTTTGTGGAATAATTTGAGTTCCTCCAGGTATATTCCCAATAGGGGAATTGCTGGGCCATATGGAAGGTCAACTTCTACTTCTTTCAGAAATCGCCACACTGTCTTCCAAAGAGGTTGCACTAGTTTTCTTTCCCACCAGCAGTGAAATGTTCCTTTTTCTCCACATCCTCGCCAGCATCTGCTGTTGTTTGTTTTGTTAACGATGGCCATTCTTACACGAGTTAGGTGGTATCTCAATGTGGTTTTGATTTGCATTTCTCTGATGATGATTGAGGCTGAGCACTTTTTCATGGGTCTGTCAGCTGCTCGTATATCTTCTTATGAAAAGTGTCTATTCATGTTCTTTGCCCACTTTTTAAAGGGACTGTTTGTTTTTAAGGTCAGTGGATACAGGTGTGACAACCACAAAAGGAATTTTTCATAATATGTATAGACATCAGGTAACAGATAGTGCAATCTTTCATTCCTGTGGTCTCATGTGTCTCCCCTAGAGAGAGAATGGAGACTTCATAAAAACTGCTGAGTTCTCAAATCCCATAAACATAATGTGAAATAATTTTGCCCTCTTACAAATTCAAATTATTTACAGTATCCTCCAATAACAGTCCATTCACTTAAGAAATATATGTTGACAATCTCCCACACATTTTCCCCCGAACATTAAAGTAATTCAAAATTGAAAAATAAGTGTATATCGAATTTAAAACTTTAAGTTTAAATATTTTATTTATAATCAAACCAGAATTAATACAATTTTATGTTTCTATTTTTTGGGTTGTGTTGTGAAGGAAATATATAGAATATAGCAATAGGTTTAATAAATTATAGGTCCTTGGGCAAAACTGTAAAGCTCCACTGAGGAACATAAAGCATTAAAAACAATTTTGTGCAGATGTCAATATTTTCCAGAGTGTTAACTAAATTAAAAGTTGCATTTTTTCTTCCTTTCTTTCTTCCTTCCTTCTTTCTCCCTCCTTCTTTCTTTCTTATTTTAATCAATATTTTTTATGGTATTGTGGGGTACACTTAAGGGTTAGGTATACAAATATGCTTCATTCAGGCACCCTGTTGATAAAAGGTGTTTCCCCATCCCCAGACAGATATTTGTTGATCCCATCTACCTCCGCCCCCATAGTTTCCTGTCAGTCATTTTCCCATAGTATTACATTAGATGTTCAAAATCCATTATATGAGTGGGAACATGTGGCACTCGGATCTTTGTTTCTGTGAGAGGTCATTCAGTATTATAGACTCTACTTCCATCCAGGTTGCTGCGAAATTCATGATTTTGTTCTTTTTTATGGTTCTATAGTATTCCTTCATGTATATGTACCACACTTTTAAAAATCCAGTCCTCTTTTTATGGGCAGCATGGTTGCTTCCAGGTTCTTGCTATTGTGAACAATGCTGCAATAAACATACATGTGCAGGTATCTTTTTTATAGAGTGATTTGAGTTCTTTAGGATATATTCCAGGTAGGGGGATTGCGGGGTCATAAGGGATGTTGATATTTAGAGATTTTAGTAATCGCCACACTGCTTTCCACAGAGGTTGCACTAGTTTACACTCCCACTAGCAGTGTAGAAGTGTTGCCTTTTCGCCACACCCTCCCCAGCAGCTGTTATTTTTTGAGTTGTTGATAATTGTCATTCTGGTTGGAGGTAGGTGGTATCTCAGTGTGGTTTTGATTTGCATCTCCCTGATGATTAGTGAGGTTGAATATTTCTTCATGTGCCTGTTGTTTGCTCGAATGTCTACCTATGTGAAGTGTCTGTTAATATCTTTTGCCCATTTTATAATTGGGTTGTTTGTTTGTTTTTTTCTTTTCAGCTCATTTGAGTTTCTTGGAGATCAAAGATATTAAGCCTTTGTCTGACCTGGTGTTAGCAAATACTTTTTCCCAGTCTGTGAGCTGTCTCCCTGAACTCTTGATGATTTCATTGGCTATGCAGCAGATTGTCAGTTTAATGAGGTCCCACTTGTCTATCTTATCCCTTATGGCCTGTGAGTTTTGGGTTTTGTGCAGGAATTGTAGGCCAGTTCCGATTTCCATGAGGGTACGTCCTTCATTATCTAAGGTTCTTATGGTTTGAGGTTTTACATTTAGGTCTCTGATCCATTTGGAGTTAACCTTTGTGCATGGGGATAGATAGGGGTCCTGTTTCAATCTTCTGCATGTAGTCAGTCAGTTTTCCCAGCACCATTTACTGAATAGGTTCTCCTCTCCCCAGTGGTAGGTGGTGGAGACTTTGTTGAAGATGATTTGGTTGAGAAATTGAGGTTGTTGTTTCTGGAATCTCAGTTCTATTCCATTGATCTATATGCGTATTCCTATACCAATACCAAGCTGTTTTGATGATTGCAGCTTTATAGTAAAGTTTGAAGTCTGGTAATGTGATACCACCTGCTTTTTTTTTTTTTTTTGCTGAGGATTGTTCTGGCTATTCTTGGACCTTTGTATTTACATATGAATTCCTGTGTTGTTTTTTCTAGGTCTGAGAAGAATGTCGCTGGTAATTTGATGGGTATTGCATTGAATTTGTATATTGTCTTATGTAAGACGGACATCTTCACAATGTTGATTCTTCCAATCCATGAGCATGGGACATTTTTCAATTTGTTTGTGTCACCTTTGATTTCTTTGAGCAGTGTTTTGTAGTTTTCATTGTAAAGGTCTTTCACGTCTCTGGTTAGGAAGATGCCAAGGTATTTCATTTTTTTTTGGCTATTGTGAATGGAATTGTGGTTATTATTTGGGTTCCTGTTTGTTTATTATTTGTGTAAAAAATGCAATTGTCTTTTGCACATTTAGTTATTTGCCAAAGGCCTTTATCAGTGTAAGGAGGCTTTTGACAGAGTCTCTTGGATTTTCAAGGTACACAATCATATCATCTGCAAAGAGAGATAACTTGACTTCCCCTTTTCCTATTTGGAACCCCTGATTGCCTGCTCTTCTCTAACTGCTCGAGCCAGGACTTCCAATACTATATTGAACAGGAGGGGTGTGAGTGTCCCTCCTTGTCTTATTCCAGTTTTCAGGGAAAATGGTTCCAATTTTTATCCATTTAGGAGTATGCTGGCTGTGGATTTCTTGTAGATGGCTTTTACTATTTTGAGTTATGTTCCCCGTATGCATAGATGTTCGAGGGTTTTTATCAAGAAGGGGTGCTGGATATTATCAAAAGTTTTTTTCCACATCTAACGATATAATCATGTGGTTTTTGTTTTGACATCTGTTGATGTATTTACTTAGATTTATGGTTTTACGAATGTTAAACCAGCCTTGCATCCCAGGAATGAACCCTACTTGGCCATGATGGATGATTTTTGAGATGTATTGTTGAATACGGTTTGCTAGGATCTTGTTGCGAATTTTAGCATGTATGCTCATCAAAAATATTGACCTGTAGTTCTCTTTCTTTGTTGGATCTTTACCTGGCTTGGGTATCAATGTGATGTTGGTTTCATAAAAAGATATGGGGAGAGTTCCATCTTTTTCAATCGCCTGGAATGCTTTCAGGAGGATTGATATCAGCTCCTCCTTAAATGTCTTGTAGAATTCTGCTAGAAAGTCATCTGGACCAGGGCTATTTTTTGTAGGTAGTTTTCTTATTACATAGTCGATTTCCTTGATTGTAATTAGTCTATTTAGGGTCTAAATTTCTTCTTGTACCAACCTAGGTAGGTTATGTGATGTCAGAATGTCCTCCATTTCCTTAAGGTTTTCACGTTTGTTTCCATACATTTGTACGTAGTAGTCTCTAAAATGATCTTTTGTTTTTCTTCAGGGTCAGATGTGACTTCATCTTTCGTGTTTCTGATTGTGCTTATTTGGGTTTTTTTCTCTTTTTCTTGGTCAGTCTAGCTAGGGAACCATCAATCTTGTTTATCCTTTCAAAGAACCAGCTTTTTGTTTCATTGATTTTTTGTATTATCTTTTTGTCTTCTATGTCCTGGATTTGGGCTTTTATTTTGGAGATCTGGATTCTTCTGCTGAAATTATGGTTTTTGTGGTATTGCTTTTTCAGCTTCCTTAGGTGGCTTGTTAGGCTGTTAATTTGTGTTCCTTCCATTTCTTTATGTGTGTTTGTAGGCATATAAATTCTCCTCTTACTACAGCTTTTAAGGCGTCCCAGAGATTTTGGTAAGATGTTTCCTCATTTTCATTTGTTTCCAGGTATCTTTTGATCTCTGTTTTGATTTCATCATTGTCCCAGGAGTTGTTTAGCATCATGCTGTTTAGTGTTCATGTCTTTGTGGGTTTTGTGGGGATCTTGTTGGTGTCAATGTTTATTTTTATTCTACTGTGGTCCGAGAAGATGCATGGTAGAATTTCGGTCCTTTTAAATTTGCTTGTGTTTGATTTATGGCTAATTATGTGGTAGATCTTAGAATATGTTCCATGCAGTGATGAGCAGAATGTGTATTCTGTGGTCTTTGGATGGAGTGTTCTGTGGGTATCAATTAAGTCCATTTGATCCAGAGTCACATTGAGGTTCCGGATCTCCTTGCTGATTTTTTGTCCTGATGATCTGTCTAGGGTTGTGAGTGGGGTATTAAAGTCCCCAGTTGTGATGGTGTTAGAGTCAAAATCTTTATTTACTTTTCCTAGAGTTGCTTTGTGAAAGTTGGCACACCTATGGTGGGTGCATATATGTTTAGGATAAATATTTCTTGTTGATGGAGTGAACCTTTTATTATTATGTAGTGGCCCTCTGTATCTTTTTAAATTTTTGATAGCTTAAACGGTATTTGTCAGAAATTAGGATCGTGACTCCTCCTTTCTTTTGTGCTCCATTCGTCTTAAAATTTGTTTCCCATCCTCTTACTTTGAGTCTGTGTATGTCCTTTCTATTGATATGGGTCTCTTGAAGGCAGTATATTGTTGCCTGGTGATATTTTATCCATTTTACCATTCTATGTCTTTTCAGTGATGCGTTTAGTCCATTCACATTCAGTCTAATTTTTGAAATGTGAGAGTTCGTCCTTATCATAGAGTTCTTATAGAGTTGTTGTTCTTCCTCTGGGTTTTTTTTTTTTGTCTTTCTTTTGGTGTTGTGGTTGGTTCATGTATATTTTATTCTTTTCCCTGTACTCTTTTGAAGAACGTTGTTCTTTTTTCCTTTTCTTCTGTGTTTAGTACTTTCTTAAGTGTTTCATGTAGAGGTGGTTTGGTGGCAGCATAAGTTCTTAGGGATTGGATATCTGGGAAAGATTTTAATTCTCCCTCGCTCATGAATCTTAGCTTGGCTGGGTAAGTTATTCTTGGCTGAAATTGCTTATCTTTTAGGACTTTGAAGATAGGGCTCCAAGCTCTTCTAGTCTGCGGGGTTTCTGTAGATAAATCTGCTGCTATTTTGATTGGTCTTCCATGGTAGGTGATCTGGCCTTTTTCTCTTGCTGTCTTTAGGATTTTTTTCTTTTTTGCCTACTTTGTTTGTCAAATTATTATGTGTCTAGGAGTAGGTCTTCTCATTTGTTATCTTGCAGGGGTTCTCTGAATCTCTTGTGTTTGAATTTTTGCATCACTGATTAGATAAGGGAAGTTTTCTTGAATGATCTCATTTGAAGTTTGTTTCAGTGTGGTCTCTGTCTCTCTTTCTGCGTCAGAGATGCCAGTTACTCTTAGGTTTGGTCTCTTGAAGTAATCGCTCATCTCTTGAAGCTTTTGTTCAGTCTTTTTGAGCTTATTTTCTGTGTTTTTAAGAGTTTGGGCTAGTTCTATATTTTGGTCCTCAAGCTCTGAGATTCTTTCTTCTGTTTCGGTAATTCTGCTTTCCATGCTTATCAGTTTGTTATTTATTTCATTCACAGTATTCTTTATTACTGTTATCTCAGATATCAGATCCTTCCTAGTTTTTTCTTGTGTCTCTTCAATTCTTTTTAATCTCTCCATTAATATCTTGATATCTAGGTTTGTACTTTGAGACCCTTAGTTCTGGGAGCTCTTCTTTGTTTGTATTTCGAAGTCAGTTTTCTCAGTGTCTGCCCTCCCAGGAGTCTGGGAGAGACCCATACTCTTCTTTTGATTTTTCTTCATTTGTGTAGATTTTTCTCTCTCTCCCCCTTTCCCTTCCCTTCTTTAATTCTGTTTTTGAGGGAAGGTGGAGTTGCTTTTATTTCTCTTCTACAATATCCTGTTCTTCCTTATGAGGGTCTTCTTGCTTTGTTCACTTTTGAGGTTGGAGTGTAGGCTGCAATCTGTACTTTTTGAAGTTTTGAGGTTTAATTGAGAGGGACGCTGTCGTTCAGAATGTATATGCTGACTCTAGCATCCACAAACAGGTGTATGATCACACTGGAACCTATTTCCCTCTGTCTTAAAATCTGTCCATTCAGCAGTATGTAGTCTTGGTTCCTAGATTTAAATGGGGGTATAAAAGAGGAAAATAATGGAGGAAGGGTGGGTCAGTAGGAAGTTAGAGAGAGAGAAGAGTGAGAGGGAAAACAGACATACCTACCAACTATCAGGGACAAAGAGACACAAGGCCGGAAAGAAGTGAAAAAAGCCACGTAAGAAAGATTCCTAAAGAATACTGATAGCTACACAGAGACAGACTAATATAATCATGAAACATTGTAAGTCAGAAGGCAAACAATGAACGTGATCAGAATAAACAGTGAAAATGATAAAATCATAAGTCACAATAAGAGATCAGACTAAAATCACTTCAGCTCTGATCTCTGGCCTCTCCCCTTTGTTTTTCTTTGCAGGCACCTAGGTTTACTCACAGCTTGGATTTGACTGCCTGGGAGTTGTTTTTATCTTATTCAGCTTAGGGGTAGGGCTTTGTCTCCTGTTTAGTGATGTTGCCTTAGGAACCGAGGTGGAGTTTGTTGATAGGTGGGAAGGGCAATGGAAATCTCTGCCACGAGAAAGGTGGAGACAGAATCTCTTTTGTAGATCCCTTTCTCTCCGCTTGTCTGGGTCCCCAAGCTTGGGGTCACGCACTGAGTACCTCAGCCAGCGTGGGCCCTGAGCTCCAGAGCTCCAAAGCTCCAATGGGCAGGTGGTGAGCAGCAAGAGTGGCCCTGGGCCCCCCACAGGGTGCATCAGCCAGGAATGGGACTGGTGTCTCTGAAGGGCGGGCACCTAGAGCCTCCCTTAGTGACCAGAGGCTTGGTGCTTGGTGCCAGGCAAGAGACAATGTAGCCAGGGAGCTAGCTGAGACCCAGAACTCTCATGCACATTGTGGAACAGCAGCAGCAGGGGACCACAATATCTGGCCCTGCATGGGACTGAAGGTCCCCAGGCCTCGGACCAGCGTGGTTGGTGATGGACTGGGGGATGGGGGAGGAAAAGTAAGAGTCTTTTTGGGAACTCATGTTCGGAGAATCTCACAAGTTCACCTATGCCGCCGCCATCTTGTTCCCCCTCTGGGACTTTTATTACAATGAAGAACCTGTCACAGGAGTACTGATCACACAGGAAAACCCATAAGGCCAATAAGGTACCAAATAGAGAGGAGGGACAGTCACTGATGTACCCATCACAGTTCAAAGCCTGTCACCGGGGCACCCATGACAAATTAAGTTGAGTAACTGGCACCTAACACAAAAGAAAGGCAGTCAACCGAGCAACCTTAAGACAGAAGGTCACTTACTGGTGCAGCTATCGCAGAAAAGGGTCAGTGATGGAGGCATACCTAACAGCGGAACATGAGTCACTGGGACACACATGACACTGGAAGGTTCCTCATTGTCACACAATATGATCATTTACTAGGTCACCCATTCCATAAGACAGCCAGTCACTGGGGTTCTCATTCTAACATAGGGACAGTCACTGGGACATGTATAGTAGAGGAGAGCCATTCACTGGGGAACTTATGATAGAAGAGAGCTAATCTTTAAGGCACCCATTATGGAAGATGGCCAGTTACTGGGGCATCATAAAGGAGGGACAGTCACTTGGGCAGTAATCCCAGAGAAAGGGCAGTCACTGCAGAAAACACCACAAAGGTGTTGCATTATAGGGCACCCATTATAGAGGAGGTCCAGTCTTTGGGGCAATGATCTTAGAAGTACACTACTACCAGGGCACCAAACACAGAGGTGAGCGAGTCACTGGGACAAACATCACAAAGGATGACCAGTTTCTGGGGCACCATCACTGCGGCAGCCAATCAATGAGGCACTTATCATAGATAAAGATCATTCACTGAGCCACCAGTCCTACAGGAGGATAATTCACTGAGTCACCATTTAATAATAGGTCAAGACCAGCTACTTGGAAACCTGAGGTGGAAGGATTGCCGGAACCCAGCAGGTCAAGGCTGTGGTGGCCGGGAGTGGTCACTGCACTCCAGTCTGGGTGACAGAGTGAGACTCCAACTCAAAAAAAAACAGGTCAAGGCAATTGAGAACCCAATAGTAGGAGTACAAGTAACTGGGGGAGCGTTCACAGACGAGGTTCATTCTGTCATATATAGGGCCAATCATTCTGGTAGCAATAGCAGAGGATGTACAGTCATTGAGTCACCCATCTCAGGGATGGTCTGTCACTTAGGCACCCATCCATCACAAAAGGGGGCCTGTCATTGATACATATATCATGAAGGAGAGCCAATCACTTGAGTTCTCATGATAGAAGAGGGTTATTCACTAAAATATTCATTATGAGACTTTTAGGCAAGATGCTGATGGAACAGGTCAGAGTGAGAGTTTCCATAAGAACGAGTTACCATAAAGACTGCATGAGTTGGTGTGTGCTGGTGGGTGAGTGAAAGTTCTTTTGAAAGAACATTTGAGTTCATGCACATGGTACTTTCCTCTGCAGCTGACTGCAACCCACAACCAACTGCAATTGGAGATTCAGGTGCCCAGGAGCCTCTGCTGTTCTTGGGCTATCTTAAGAGGAGGGAGAAGAGAACAACTGTTGCTCACCACCTGGCACCTGACCCATGCCATCACCTGCAGTAGCAGCCCTGGCACAAGCAGGAGGATTCATGGAGATGATAGGTTGGGAAAACCTGGAATAAACCTCCCACTCCAGTGGCAAGATGCAAACGGGCACCATCTTCTCAGTCTTGACCTGGGAAGAGACTTGCAATGCCCTGTCTAGCTCTGCAGAGGCTCCATCTTGGGACCCAGAGTCTTTCTTCTCATCAGACGTGGAGAATCAGACACCCCTCCTCACAATACAACAGTCACAGACATGACAGAACTGAATGTGAGACTTTACAGCAGCAGCAGCAAATAGGGTGAGTCACGATAGGGTTTCCTTTCCCTTTTATACGTGGGTGAGTCTGTGAGGCATGTGACCCACACAGAGAGCAATCCTAATAGTCTGCTCTTAGATTGGAGGGGAGAGGTTGGAAACCAGAACCACTTCCTAAAGCAGAGGTTTGAAAGAAACCTGGACTCACAAAATGGCCAGAAAGCAAGTTTTTTCTGTTTTAGTTGTTTGTTTTAGCTCTTTTCTTATCTTTCCGTTTTTGTTTATGTTATTGAACTTGCGTTGTTTCTGTTACTTTAATGTTTTTTATTTAGAGCTTCGGTTTATGTGTGGTATTTTTGAGGGAGAATTCACCAACAGGGCATTTTGTGTGTTTGTACTATTGTATGTATGTTTCTTTTGTTTTTTTCAGTCCTTGTTTCTCTCTTTATTTGTTAGTACACCTGTCTGTTTTCTCTCTTCTTCCCTCTCCCCATTCCCTTTTGTCATTTTCTTTCTTTATTCCATTCTTTTCCCTTTTCTGACCTCATTTTGCTTCCAGAGGGCAGACAGACACTCCTACTGCATGGACTGATTGTAAGGCAATGGGAAGGAGACTCCAGCAGCCCACACATATACTGGGATCTGGAGATACCTTCCAAATCACAGTTCACCCCTTAATTAAACCTCAAAACTTCAAAAAGCATAGGTCTAATATCTATTCAAGTCTCGGAATTGAACAAATAAAAGATCTATATAAGGGTTAATAGAAGATGGAGCAAACAGAAATAAAATCTATCCTACTCCATCAATGAACAACAGGATTAAAGAAGAGGTATAAAAGGGCACGAAAACCATGCACAAATGAAAGAAAGTCAAAGTAAGATTATGAGTCTCACACAGAACCCTGGGAAGTCAACCACTGAGAATATAGACTTTAGAACACATACAATGAAGAGCCCCCATAATGACTGGTCTCAAATCACCAACCCAGATATCAAGATATTAATAGAGAATAAAAATAATCTACCATGTTGGAAAGTTACATCAACACTGACAACAAAGAAGGGTCAATCAATAGGACACATTTCATGAAGGATGGTCAGTCATGGAGGTACCTATCACATGGGGAAGCCTGTCATGTGGAACACATTATAGAAGAGGTCCAGTTACTGGGGCACCAATCACTAAAGAAGTCTTGTCACTGGGGCACCCATTACATAAATTCTAATCACTGAGGCATCCATCACATAGGAGGAGCAGTTATTGGGCCACCATCACTGAGGAGAGACCATCATTGAAGCACACAAAACAGAGGAGGGCCAGTAATTGAGGCATCCATTGCAAAGGAGGTTCAATGTCATAGAGTCACATAGACTAGAGGAGTTCCAGTAATTGAGCCACCTGATTCAAAGAGGGGTAGCCACTTGGACAATATTCACAGAGGGGTGTCAATCACTGAGACACCCATGACAGATGATGCCCAGTTCAAGGTCACTCATCACAGAGAAGGTTCAGTCACTGGTGCACCCAACACAGTTGAGTGCCAGTCACTAAGGCACTCAATAGGAGAATTACAGTGTAGGGATTTACTCGGACACCCATCACAGAGGAAGTTTAGTCACTGGGGAACACATCACAGTGGAGAACTAGATTATGAGACTCCAACACGGAGGAAAGTCATTCACCTAGGTACCCATCATGAAGGAGGGCATATCTTTGGAGCAGGCAGCATAGCAGAGCCCCAGTCACTGGAACCAATAGGAGGAGGGGTAGTCACTGGGACACCCATCAAAAGGGGGACCAGTCACTGCTCAGTCACCACAAAAGAGGTCCTCTCACCAGGGCATCCATCTTGGAGGCACTGTCACTGACACACTCATAATAGGGACATTCATTCGCTGAATAACCTATAACAGAGTAAGGATAATTACTGGGTCACTCATCACAAGTGTAGAACAAACATTGGGATACACCTGGAAATAGATGACTAGTCACTGGTACACCCAACACAGAGGAGAGCAAGACATTATTTAGTCCATAACAGAGGAGGGCCTGTCACTGTGGCACCCATTATGGTGGAGGGCTAATCATTGGGACAAACTTCATAGAGGAGGGCTAGTCACTGTTGAAACCATTAAGATGAATGTCAGTCACTTGGACACCATCACAGAGGAGGCTCAATTACTGGAGCAGCAATTATGAAGAAGACAATCACTGGATCCCCTATAACAGATGAGGGACAATCACTGTACCACCCATCACAGAGGCAGTACAGTCATGAAAGCAACCCTCAGAGAGGAGTGTTAGTCACTATGACACACATCACAGAGTTAGATTAGTCTCAGTGGCACCCATCACAGACGTGAGCCAATAACTGGGGCACCCATTGTGGAAGAAAGTCAGTCAATGAGATAAACTTCACAGAGGAGGGCTAGTCACTGACAATTTTTGTGGTGGAGTCCAGTCAATGTGGCACCAATCATAGAGGAAGTCCAGTCAGGAAAGCGCCAATAATAAAGAAGGAAAAGTTGAGGGAAAATATTGATCCTCCATTCACATAGGCAGACCAGTAATGGAGGTACTCAAAAGAGAAGAGGTTTGGCACTGGGACATCCATCTCAGAGGTGTGCTAGTCACTGAGGCACCCATCACAGGGGAGGGCCAGTCACTGGGGCAACCAATAAAAGAGGGTTATTCACTAGAGCACTGATCAAAAAGGAGTTTCAGTAAGAGAGACACTCATTCCAGGGGTCAGCAAGTGATTGGGGTATCAATCAGAAGGATGTCCAATCGCTGAAACACCAATCACAGAAGAGGGACAGTCACTGAGGCACTCATCCAGAGGTGATGCATTTACTGGGGCACCCATCTTATATGAGGGGCAGTCATTGGGGCATGCCTGAAGAAGAGATTCGGTCTCTGGAGTATTTATGACATAAGATGACTATTCACTAGTGCACTCACTATGGAACGGGACCAGTAATCAGGTCCTCTTTGCAGAGGAGGGACTATCATTTGAATACTTATGTGTAGGAAGGCCAGACACTGGGGCACCCCTCACAGAAAAAGCTTAGTTACTGGGTCAACCATCACAGAGGTGAGTCAGTCACTGAGAAAAACATTACAATTGAGAGCCAATCACTGGGTTAGCAATTACAAAATAGGGCAAATAACTGAGGGTAGCCATCACCAAAGAGGAATAGTTACCAGGGCACCCTCACAGTGGAGAGGCAGTTACTGGGATACACATCTTAGTGGAGAGCCAGACAATGAGATATCTATCTGAAATGAGAATGATTCACAGGTCATACATTGGGAGGAGGACCCATCTCTGGAGCACTGATCACTGAGGAGTGTCACTCAATGAGGTGCCCATGCCAGAGAAGAACAAATCACTGAGGTACCCATTCCTAAGGTGTGCCAGTCACTGGGGCACTCAGCAAGAATTCGGAAGTCATTTCATCACTGATCATAGAGTAGGGGCAGTCACTGAGGAACCCATCGCAGAAGATGTGTATTCACTGTGGCACCCATCACACATTATGGCTTTTCACTGGAGTACCCATAACAGAGGAGGATCAGTTACTGGGACACTATCACAGTAGAAATCTAGTCACTGGGAACTCATCAGAGAACTGACTTGCATCCCAGTCGAGGGTCAGTCATTGGAAAAACCCTCAAATAGGAGTTGTAGTTACCTAAGCGCCTATCACAGAAGGGGACCTGTCACTGGTGCACACATTATTGAAGTAGCCTGGGCAATGGAACATCAATCCTATAGAGGGGCCAGTATATGAAGTACCCATTACTGAGGAGACCCATTCACTGTGGCAGCCATCAGAGAGGAGGGTGGTCATGGAGCACTTCTTACCAGAGACGTTCAAGTACTAGAACACATCATAGGAGTGTGTTATTCATGGTACCAATCACAGAGGAAGGTCAGTCAATTAGGCACCAATCACAGAGGAGGTCCTATACTGGCACCCCCATTACAGAGGAGGAAATTTGACTGGGACACTCATCAAATAATAGAGCTACTCACTTGGCCATCCATCACAGAGGAGACCAAGACAATGGTGCATCTATGACAGAGTAAGACCAGTCAATTAGGCACCCATCACAGATGAGGCCTTGTCACCCTGGCACCCATTAGAAGGTGAGCTAATCATGGGGCACCGATCACATATAAGGCCTAATCACTGGGATATCATCACAGATGAGGAAGAATCACTGGGACTCTGATAGGAGAGCCAGTCACTGGAGTGTCAACCACAGAGTAGGGACAGTTACTGAGCCCAAACAGATAAAGGCAGTCACTGAGGTACCCATCACAGTAACAGGTCAGTCACTGGGGCACTCATAACAAAATATGACTGATCACTGGGCACCCAACACCGAAAAAGACAGTCACTGGAGCATCATTAACAGAAGAGGCCACTTACTGGGGCAACAGTCACAGAAGAAGGCCATTGTTGAGGGTACGCCTCACAGAAGAATGCCAGTCCCTGGGACACACATCACACTGGAAGGATAGTCACTGTGGACACATAACAGAGAAAGGTCATTCACTGAGGCACCCATCCCATTGTAGAAGCAGTCACAGGGGCACCCATCACAAAGAAGGACCAGCCACTGAGACATACATCATAGAGCAGAGTATTCACCAGAGAATTTATGATAGAAGAGGTCAGGTGTTTAGGGCATCCATTATGGAGGAGAGTTTGCTACTGGGGCAGCAATCACAAGAGGACCTGTCACTGAAAAGCTTATCCCAGAGAAGGACCAATCACTGCAGAACCCAATACAGAGGTGTGCCAGTTATGGGACACCCTTTATAGAGGATGACCAGTTGCTGTGGCTATCATCACAGAAATACACTAATTACTGGAGCAACAATAACAGAGGTGAGACAGTCACTGGGAAAAAAACCACAGAAAAGAGCCAGAAATTTAAGCACCCATCACAGAGGAGGGCTAGTCACTTGGTCAGCCATCACAAAGTATCACTAGTTACTGGGCATCATCATTGAGGACAGCCAGTCCTGTCTCAGAATGAAAAGTCTCTGAGTTAACATTCAAGAAAAGGGCAAGGAACTTGGGATCCCATTAATAGGAGGCCCAGTCACTGAGGTACCAATCACATAGGTAGACCTCTCACTGAAATGTCCATCCAATATGAAGGACAGTCTCTCTGGCCACCATCACAGAGGTTGTACAGTCACTGCGGCAACCGTCCCAGAGAAATGATAGTCACTTAGGCACCCACACCAAGGAGTTTCAGTAACTGGGGCATCCATTAAGAGAGTCTGTCACTGAGGCACCCATCACAGAGGTGGGGTGGGCATAAAGGAATCCATCACAGATGAGGACCAGTCATGAGGGCACCCCTCACAGAAGAGGGTAAGTCACTGAAACATGCATCATGAACGAGAACAAGTCACTTAAGTTCCCATGAAAGAAGAGGGCTATTCAATAGGTGATCCATTATAAAAATAAAGTCATTCTCTGGTGCACTGATCACAATGGAGGGTTAATCTCTGGGGCACCAATTGCAGGGATGGCAAGTCGCTGAGATACATATCACATGGGGATACTTGTCATGCGGAAGCCATTGTAGAAGAGAGTTTATCACTGTGACCCCCATCACTATAAAAGGCTTGTCACAGGGGCTCATATCACAGAGGATTGTTAGTCACTGAGGGACCATTAACAGACGAGGACCAGTAACAGACAGGCAGCATCACAAAGGAGAGGCAATAACTGAGACAATATGTCAGAGAAGATCCAGTCAGTGGGTACCCATCACAGATTATGTCCAGTCCCTGGGTCCAATTCCTTGGGTTCTCATTTCATTGGCAGCCCAGTCACTGGGAAACTCTTTACAGTGGAGCACCAATCACTCTGACACCCAATAGTTTGAGGGACAGTCACTGGAGTACTTATCACAGAGAAAGTGCAGTTATTGGGACACACATCACAGAGGAGGTCTAGTAACTAGAGCACCCATCAGTAAAGAGGGCCAGACACTAGGGAATTCATTGTGGCATAGGCCCAGGCACTTGTCCACCCATCACAGAATAGGACTGCTCACTGTGGTACCATCACGGAAGAGTCCTAGTCAATGAGACACTCATCACCAGAAGACCAGTCACTGGGGCACCATCACAAAGGAGAGTCTATCACTGAGGCACCCTTCTTAGAAGAGAACCAGTCAATGAGGCAACCATTCCAGAAGACTGCCAAACACTGAAGCAACCATTAGGAGGTGGGACTATCACTGATGCAGCAAATTCAAAAAGGGCCAGTCATTGGGGCACCCACAATGGAGGGTCAGTCACTTTACACCCATTACAGAGCAGGGTCTATGGAGTCAAAACACCAAAAGTAGGACCAGTAATTGGGAAACCCATTATGAAGAGGGGAGTCACTTGGGTAAGGATCATAGAGGAGTGTCAGTCATTGGGGCACCCATCTCAGATGAGGTGTGCTACCCTGGCATCCATCACAGAGAATGCCAAGTCACTGTTGCACTCATCACAGTCCAGTCACTGGTGCACCCAATAAGATGAGGATCAGCCTTTTTGCACTGATCACAGAGAAGGGCAAGTCACAGGACCACCAATCACAGAAGTTCAATCACTGGGGCACACATCACAGAGAAGGGCTAGTCTCTACTGTTCCAACACAGAGGAGATTTAGTCACCTAGTTACCCACAGTAAGAATGTCAGTCACAGGGAAACTCATAGCAGAACAAGGCTAGTAACTGGAGCACCCCCACAATGGAGGGCCAGTCACTGGGGCACCCAACAGGAGGAGGGCCACTCACTGGAACACCTCTCATGAGGAGGCACAGTCACTGGTCAGTTATCACAGAGGAGTGTCAATCACTGGGTTACCCATCACAGTAGAAGCCTAGTCACAGAAGCAAACACCAAAGGGAAGGCCCAGTCACTAGGTCACATATAGCAGATAAAGAACAATCACTGAGCAACTCATCACAAAAGTGAGTCAGATATGAGGATGTCCCTTAAAGAGGAGGTCTAGTTACTGTGACACCCCAAACAGGGAAGGGTTAGACTCTATTTTTTTAATCATAACAGAGGAGTTCCTGCCACTGGGGTATCCATTATGGAGGAGGGTTTGTCATAGCGACAACATTCTTAGAGGAGGGATAGTCACTGTGACAACCATTATGGTGGAATGTTAGTCACTTGGGCACCATTACGGGGTGGACCATTCACCAGAGCACCAATAATGAGGTACAATCACTGGGTCATCCATCACAGAGGTGGGGTATTCATAAGGGGACCACTTACAGAGGCAGACTAGTCACTGGAACACTCACCACAGAGTTAGACCAGTGGCACTCTTTACAGAGACTAATCATTAACTGAGGCACCCATTATGGAGGAAATTCATTTGTTGGGACAATCTTCACAGAAGAGAACTAGTCACTGTAACAACCTTTGTGGTGGAGCCAGTCAATTGGGTACCAATCACAGAGAAGGGCGAGTCATTGGAGCCTTCACAATGGAGAAGGTCACTGGGATGCCTATAACAATGAGGAAAAATCATGGGACATCCACCTGGAATCAAACAAGTCACAGAGGAGTTCTGGTTACTGTGATATCCATCACAGAGTTGAGCTAGTCACTGAGGGACCCATCACTGAGGAAGAACAGTCATAGGGATACCAATAAGGAGGAGTGCCAGTCACTGGGTCATCCATCACAGAATTGTGCTGGTCACTGAGGTATCAATCACTGAGGAGGGTCAGTCACTAGGGCAATCATTAGGAGTCAGGCCAGTCACTGTGGCATCAATAATATAAGAGGACCAGTCACTGGGGCACATATTAGGAGTAGAGGCATTCACTGGAGCACCAATCACCAAGGAGTTTCACTCACAGACGCGTATATTCCAGGGGAGGGCCAGTCACTGGGGGTACCAATTAAAAGATGTCCAGTCACTGAGGTACCAATCACAGAGTAGACCCGGTCACAGGGGCACCCAGCACATGTGACAGCCAGTCGCTGGGACAAGCATCACAGAGGAGAGTGAGTCACTAGTGCACCCATGGGTGAAAAAGGCCATTCACTAGTGCACTCATTATGCATGAAGGTCAGTCATTGTTTCAACTTTACAAAGGAGGATAGTAATGGGAGAACTGAACACAAAGGAGGCAAGTCACTGTTGACACACAACTGAGAAGTTAAAACACGGAGCAAACATTATAGAGGAGGGCCAGTCACTGGAGCACACATCACAGAAAATTGCTGTTTATTAGGGCATCCATCACAGAGGTGTGTCTGTCACTGGGACTAACATTACACAGAACAGTCATAAACTGGGACACCCACAACAAAGGAGGGGTAGTCAGTGGATAAAGCATTACAGAAGAGAATCTGTCACCTGGGCTACATCACAGAGCAGAGCGTATGACAGAGGAACCCATCACAGAGGTGGGTTAGTCACTGAAGACACATCCCACACGAGTAAGTCACAGGGGCACCCAACCAAGAGGATGGCCCAGAACTAGAGAATCCAGTAGTAGGAGGACCAAACACTGAGACATCAATCACAGAGGAGGCACTCATCAAATATGTGGTCTAGTGACATTGTCAAGAATTACAAAGGAGGTAAAGTCCCTGAGGCACCCATCCCAAAGGAATGATAGTCACTGAGGCACCCATAGAAGTGGAGTTTCAATAACTGAAGTACCCATTAGGAGGAAGTAAAGTCACTGGTACACCAATCACAGAAGAAGTCCAGTCACTAACGCACCTACCCCAGAAAAGAGTCAGTCATTAAAATAACAGACATCACAAATGATGCCAGTCACTGGGACATGCATCACAGAGGCAAGCAAGTCACTAGAACTCCCAGGAAAAAGAGTGTTAGTCACTAGGAGACCCATTATGGAGGAAAGCTATTCACAGGAGCACTGGTCACTATGTAGGGCAAGTCATTGGGGCACTGATCACAGAGGAGGACTAGTCACTGAGGTACTCATCCCATAGGATTGCTTTTAATGGAGAATCCATTATACAGGAAAGTAATTCACTGAGGCATTCATCTAAGAAGATTGCTGGTCACTGTCACCCATCACGGAAAAATACTAGTAACTGAGGCAACCATCACAGAAGAGAACTACTCATTGATGTACCATCACAGAAGAGTCAGTCAGTGAGTCACCCATAACAGAGGATTGCCAGTAACAAAGCCAATCATCCAAAAGGAGCTCTAGTCCCAAAGCACCAAATACAAAAGTAGGAGCCAGTCACAGTGACTCCCATCCCAGAAGAGGGTTAGTCACTTGTGCACATATTAAGTCCAAACACTGGGGAACTGCTCAGAGAGAAGGGCCAGTCACTGACTCACTCTTCCCAGAGAAGGGTCAGAAAATGAGATACCTATCAAAGAGGAGGGCCAGTCATATAGTAACCAATATCAGAGAAGGGCCAGTCACTGGGGCACCCATCACATTTCATGTCCAGACCCTGAGCACCCATTTTAACAGAGACTCAGTCACAGGGGATCTCGTTAAAGTGGAGTGCCAGTCACTGTGATCCCAAATATTTTGAGGGTCAGTCCGTGGGCTAGTCATCACAGAGGAAGTGCAGTCATATGGGCGCACATTACAGAGGAGGGCTAATCACTAGAGCATCTGCCACTAGGAAGCACTGGCATTCTTGCAAATCCCCAGTTATTGGGTCACCCATCACAAAAGGTGGCTGGTTACTGGGGCCACAATCGCAGAAAAGTCATAGTCACTGAGGCACCCATCACAGAAGAGGACCAGTCACTGGGGCACCAACACAAAGGAGAGTCAGTCACTGAGGAACACTTCCCACAGGAGAGCCAGTCAATGAGATAATCATCCCAGAAAAGTGTCAGTCACGGAAGCATCAATTAGGAGGTGGGCCTATATCTGAAGTGGCCATCCCTGAATAAGACCAACAACTTGGGCCCCCTCACAGAAAGTCACTGATGCACCTATTACCAAGCAGGGTCACCAAGTCACCCAGTCCAGAGGGGGTTCAGCCATTATGAAGAGGGAGAGTCACTTGCCAATGATCACTGAGGAGTGCCAATCACTAGGCACCCATCTCAGATAAGGCCCAGTCCCTGGGTACTTAGCACAGAGGAAGTTCATTCACTCGTGTATGCATCACTGTCGAAGGCCAGTCACTGGGGCACTCGATATGTGTGGGATCAGTTCTGGGGAAACAATCACAGAGGAGCATAAATCACTGGATCACCTTACACTGTGGAAGTTTAATCACTGGGGCATACATCACAAAAAAGGACTAATCTCTGGGGGTTCCAAACCAGTGGCGTGTCAGTCACCTATGTACTCATCACAGAGGAGGGGCAGTCACTGGAACATCCATAACAGAGGAGGCCACTTACTTGGTAACCTTTGCATAGGTACACTCATCTCTGGGATTCACTTCACAGCGGAAGGTTAGTCACTGTGGAATCCATAAGAGAGTAAGGAAATCACTGTGGCACCCATCCCATAGGAGATCCAGGCACAGAGGCACCAATCACAAAGAAGGGCCAGTTATTGGGACATACATCATAGTCATTCACTGAAGTTGTGATAGAAGAGGGCTCGATTTTAGTGCACCCATTATGGAGGAGGGTTATATACTGGTGCATTGATCACAAAGGAAAGTCAGTCACTGGGTCACCAAAGACAAGTATGTGCCTGACACTACAGAACCCAACACAGAGGAGTAGCAATTATGGGGCACCCATTAAACAGGAGGGTGTGTCTCTGGGGCAACCTTCACATAAGGAAACACCAATCACAAAAGAATGCATGTCACAGGAACATCCATCATAGAGGGTTGTTATTCACAAAGGCACCTAACACAGAAAAAGATCAGTCAATGGTGCACCATCACAGAGGCATGACAGTAATTGAGGCACCCATCTTAGTGTTGGGTAGTAACTGTAGCCACCAATGTCAGAGGAAGTTCATTCACTGAGGGAAGCACCCATCACATAAGTAGGCCAGACACTGAGCCACCCATGTAAGAAAAGGGTCAGTCACTGGGGCAATCACTAGGAGGCAGGCCAAACACTGGGCACCAAACAAAATCGAAGGCCAGTCATTAAGGCACACTGAAAATAAGAGAGCCAGAAACTGAGAGACCCATCACAGAAGAGGTCTCATCATTGAAGCACCCAAACCATAGGAGATACAGCAGTCATTGGAACAACCATTAGGAAGTGGGGCAGTCACTGAAGCATCAATCACAGAGGAAGGCCAGTCACTGGAACCACCACCGAAGTTCAGGCCCAGTCCCTGGACACCCATCATAGATGATGTGAAATCACTAGGGAATTCAACAGAGTGGAGGATCAGTCACCCAGACAAGTAAGAGGAAGAGGACCAGTCACTGGGACACACATCAGGAAGGAGGGTTAGTTACTGGCATATGCATCATAGAAGAGAGTCATTTACTGGAGAATCCACAGTATAAGAGGGGTACTTAGTAGGGCACCAATTATGAAGGAAGACTAGTCACTGGGGCACTTATCACAAAGAAGTACCACTCACTGTGACACCCATCATAGAGGAGTGCCAACATTGGGGAATCCATTATAGATGAGGTCCCACCGCTGGGCACCCTTCACAGAGAAACACCACTTACTGGGGCACCTACAACAGAGGAGGACTAATCACTGAGTCAACCATTCCAAAAGAGGACCAGTCACTGTGGTACCATCACAGAGCAAAAACAATGACTGAGGCATCCATCAGAGAGGCGGGCCAGTTACTGAAGATCAGTTCCACACAATGGTAAGTCAGACACCCATCCAAGCGAAGGGCTCTGTACTTGAAAACCCATTAGTAGGAGGGTTAAAAACGGGAAACAATCACAAAGGAGCCCCATTAACTGAGGCGTCCATCAATTATGAGGGTCAGTGACTCTGTCAACCATCACGGAGGATGTGTAGCAACTGAGGCACCCATCACCTAGGAGGGTTAGTCACCGAGGTGCTCTTAGCAGTGGAATTCCCATCACTTGCACACTCATTGGGAAGAGGGAAATTCACTGTGGCACAAATCACAGAGAAAGACCAGTCAGCGAGGCACCCATACCAGAGGAAAGACAGTCATTGTAACAGATACTGCAGAAGATTACCAGTCACTTGGACATGCATGACAAAGAAGAGTCAGTCACTGGATCCCCCATGATAGAAGAGGGCTAGACACTAGTGGCCCTTTATGGAGTAAAGTCTGTCACTAGGACACTGATCACAAAGGAGGTTCAGCCACTGAAGCACCAATCACAGAGGAGGAATATTGATTGAGTTATCCATCACATAGAAGTGCCTGTCATGGAGACTTTATAATCCAGGAGGGCCAGTCACTGCGGCATTCATACTAGAAGATGGCCAGTCACTGGATCCCCCATCACAGAGGGATGCAAGTCACTGAAGCAACCTTAACAGAAGAGGACCAGTCATTGGGACACCATCACAGTAGACAGTGAGGTACTCATCACAGAGGGACAGTAAGTAAATCATCTATCAGAGAGGAGTTCCAGACACCGAGGTACCCAACACAGATGCATGGACCAATCACAGAGGCCATCTCAGCAGAGGACTAGTCACTGGGGCAATCATTAAGAAGAAGGCAAATCACTGGGGCACGGATCATAGTGGAAGGCCAGTCACTGAGGAAACCAGCACAGATGAGGGACAGAAACCAAGACAACCATGAAAGAGGAAGTTCAGTAATTGAGGAACCCATCCCTGTGGGGTACCATACACTGGGTTATCAATCACAGATCATGTCTATTCTCTGAGTACCCATTTCAGTAGCTGGCCAGTCACTGGGGAACTCAACAGAGTGGAGTGTCAGTCACTCAGGTATCCAATAGTTTGAGGGTTAATCACTTGGGTATCCATCACAGTGCCAAGTCAGTCGCTGGACACACAATGGGTTGGAGGGCTAGTCACCCATCAATACAGAGATCCAATCAATGGTGCAGATAACACAGGAAGGCACATTCATGGTGCCACCCATCACAGAAGAAGCCTGGTCACTGAGGTCACCATCGCTGAAGAGTCTAGTCATTGAGGCACACATCAGAGCAGAGTACTAGTCACTTGGACACCATCACAAAGGAGAGTCAGTCACAGAAGCACCGATTACAGAGGAGTGCCAATCAATAAGTCAACCACCCTAGAAGAGGGCAAGTCACTAAGTTACCCATTAGGAGGTTGACTGGATAAGAGGCACCCATCCCAGAGAAGGGTCAGTCACTGGAACATGCATCACAGAGGAGAATGAGTCACTGGAGTACCATAAGAGAAAAGGGCTACTCACTAGTACACTAATTGAGGAAGAGGGCCAGGCATTGTGTGACCTTTCACAAAGGAGGGACTGTCACATGATGACTGAACACAGAGCAGGGACAGTCACTAGGGAGTCATCAGTTTGCAGATAAAATCATTGAGTAAACATTATAGAGGAGAACATGCCCATGGTTCACCCTTCATAGAAAATGCCTAGTTACTTGTGCACCCATCACAGAAGAGTGCCAGTTACTGAGGCACCAACTACAGAAGAGATCAACTAAATAGGGATACCCAACAGAGAGGAGAAATAATCACTGGGGAATCATCACAGCGGAGAGCCTCTTACTGAGGCATACGTCCAAGAAAAGAACCAGTTCATGAGGCACGTATCCAATATGAGGGTGATTCATGAATTATTCATTAGGAGGAAGGCCTTACATTGGGGCATCAATCACAGAGCAAGATCACTCAATGAGGCACCCATGTCAGAGGAGCTCCAATCACTGAGGTGCTCATGCCATACGAGTACCAGTCACTGTATCACTCATTAGGAGGAGCTCAAGTCATTGAGGCATTGATCACAGAGGAGGAGCAGTGGCTGAATTACCCATGACCAAAGTGTATTCACTGGGGCACCCATTACACAGGAGGACCAGTTAGTGGGGCACCATCACAATGGAAAGCCATTCATGGAACACCCATCACAGAGGACTTTCACTGTGGCACCCATCCCAGATGAGGATGCTTTACTGAGGCACTCATCACAGGGATGGGCTAATCACTGAAGCACCCATCTAACCGGATGACCAGTTACTGGAGCACCAATAAGGAGGAGGATCAGTCAATAGTGCACAAATCACTGAGGAAGTTCACTCTTGGAAACTAATCACTGAAGGGTCCCATTCACTGAAGAACACATCCCAGAGAACAACCAGTGACTGGGGAATACATTAGGAGGAGGGCCAGTCACTGAGGAACTGATCACAAGAGAGTAACAGACACTGGGAAGCCTAAGACATATGAGACATAGTCACTAGGGTAACCTTCTTAGGGGAGGCTCAGTCATTGTGGAACCCATTACAGAGGAGGGCCAATCACTGTAGCAACCAATAGGGGCACCAACTATGGGGCACTTATCAAAGAGGAAGTTCAGTTACCTGGGTACCCATCACAGAGGAAGCCCATTAACTGGGGAACCATTCATAGAAGAGGGCTACTCACTGGGGTATTCATTATACAAAAGAAACAATCATTGGTGCACCATTTTAAAGGAGGCCTAGGCACTGGAGTATATATCACACTGGATGGCCAGTCATTGGTGCACTCATTATTGAGGAGTCCTTTCACTGTGGCACCCATCACAAAAGAAGATAGTCACTGGGGCACCCATTATTAAGGATGCCTAAGATCTAGGACACCCATCATTGAAGAGTGTTATTCACTAGCATACCAATCACAGAAGAGGCCCAGTCACTTGGGATCAAATCACAGAGGATGTCCTGATAATGGGTTCCCAATTTGCAAGAAGATCAGTGACTAGGACACCCATCAAAAAGGAGGTCTAGTCACTTGGGAACCCATAACAGAGGAGACTAAATCACTGAGGCATCTACCACTGAGTAGGATCAGTCAATGAGTAACCCATCACAGAGGAAACCTTGTCACTGGGGCACCATTATAAGAAGGGACAATCATGTATCACAGATCACATATAATGACCATTCAGTGGAATACCAATCTCGCAAGAGAGTCAGTCACAGGAACTCTGGTTAGAGAGAAGAGTAAATAACTACAACACTGATAACAGAGGAAGGCCAGTCAATGAGGCACCAAGCATATGGGGGGACCATCACTTAGGTTCCTATCACAGTATATGGCCAGTCACTGGGGAACCCATAACAAAGGAGGATCAACCACTCTTGCTCCAACACAGAGGAAGGGCAGTCACTGGAGCACCCATAACAGAATGGCCACTTACTGGGGCTGGCATCACAAAGAGTTCAGTGAAGACACCCCTCACAGAAAAAAAGGTAGTAACTGGGACCAAGAAACCTAGTCATAAATGGACCAGTCACTGACACCAATCCCATAGAATGATCAGATACTTCAGAACCCATCACAGAGGAATGCAAGTATCGAACATCCATGTAGAGCAAGACCAGTCACTGGGATAATCATCACCCAAAGAGACTACATATTGGAGCAATATAGAGAGAGGTGAGCCAGGCACTGGGACAAACATCACAGAGGAGAGCCAGAAACTGAAGCACCAAAGAGAACTAGTCACTGGGTCATTCATCACAGAGGATGGTCAGTTACTGGTGCCCCAACATGAAGAAGTTACTGAGATGACTAGCATGGAGGAGTTACTGAGATGACTAGCATAGACAGTTACTGAAGCACCCATCTCACAGAAGGGGAAGTCACTGAGTCTCCATCCAGGAGAAGGACAAGGCACTTAGGAACTCATTAGTAGGAAGACCAGTCACTGGGGCACCGATTGAAAAGTAGGCACAGTTACTAAGGCACTCATGAATTATGAAGGCCAGTAACTCTGTAAACAATCACAGAGGAAGCAGAGTCACCGAGGCACCAGTTTCACAGAAAGGTCACTTAAGGTACCCATATCAGTTGAGTTCCATGCACTGACACATCTATTTGGATGAGGTCAAGTCACTGGAGTAGTAAACACATGGAAAAGTCAGTAACTGAGGCACCCATAATAAAGGAGTGTCACTCACTCAGGAATCCATCAAAGAGGAGGACCAGTCACTGGGGCACCAATCACAAATGAGCACCATTCACTGCAACATAAATCAGAGAAGAGATCCAATCACTTCAGCATCCAGGATAAAAAAAGGATATTCACTAGGAAATCCATTACGGAAGATCAGTCACTGGGATATCAGTCACAGAAGATGGTCGGTCATTGATGCACCAATCATATGAGATAGCCTGTCATGTGGAACCCATTATAGAAGATGACTAGTCATGAAGGTATTCATTACAAAAGAAAGCTTGTCACTGAGGCATTGATCACCCAAAACAGAGGAGGATCAGTCATTGTGGCACTGTCATAGAGGATAGTCAGTCAGTTATTGTGGCACTCATCCTAGAGAAGGGCCAAACTGAAACATCATCCCAAAGGAGGAAAACTTATTGTATTTATTTATTAATTTCGAGTTGGAATCTCACTCTGTCACCCAGACTTGAGTGCAGTGGCTGGGAGCGGCCAGCGCAGCCTCGACCCACTGGGTTCCAGTGATCCTTCCGCTTCAGCCTTCGGAGTAGCCGGAATTACAGGCACGTGCCACCATGCCAGACTGATTTTTTTTATTTATTGTAGAGATGAGGTCTCGCCAAGTTGCCCAGGTGGGTCTCGAACCCACGGGCTTAGGCAATCCACTCACCTCAGGCTCCCAAGGCATGGGATTACAGGCTGAGTCACCGATTCTGGCTGAGGATAACTTATTAACACATTAAAGAGATAAGTTAGGCACTGAGACACCCTTCCCAAAGCAGCAACAGTCACTGGGGAAAACATTAGGAGGAGGGCAAATCACTTGAGCACCAATCTAAGAGGAGGGCCAGAAATTGAAGGACCCAGTAAAGAGTAGTCAGAAGCTGAGGCACTCATCACAGAGGAGAGCCTGTGTTTGAGGCACCCATCTCAGAGGAGGAGTTTCATCACTGAGACTCTCATTAGCAAGAGGGGCAGTCCCTGGGGCATTGAAAACAGAGGAGGGTCCTTTACTGGGAAATAAACTACAGATAAGACCCAGTTCTGGCTAGTCAATGGATCTTATCAGGTGAAACCTTTTCACTGGGGAACTTATCTCAATATAGGACCAGTCACTCAAACAACCAATAGGAGGAAGATCAGGCATTGGGGCATACATAACAGATCATGGACACCCATTTTAGTGGAGGCCCAAACTCTGGAGAACTTATCAAAATGGTCCCAGTCTCTAAGACACCCGATATTTTGAAGTCAATCACTGGGGAATTCTACACAGTGGAAACCAAGTCGCTGGGGCATACATCACAGAAGAGGTCTAGTCAAAAGTTCACCCATCACTAAGGACAGTCAGTCACTGGTGTTGGCATAAGAGTGAAGGCCCTGTCATGGAGGCACCCCCCACAGGAGAAGAATAGTCACTGGGGCCAGTATCACAGAGGAATCCTAGTCACTTAGGCACCCATTAGAGAAAAGGACCAGTCACTGGGTCACCATAAAAAAGGAAAGCCATTCACTGAGGCACCCATTCCAGAGGAGGGCCATTCAGGGAGGCAAACATCCCAGAGGAGGGAATGTCACTGAAGGATACATAGAAGTTGGACCAGACGTTGAGGCACACATCTCACAAGAGGGCCAGTCACTTGGTCACCCATCACAGAGGTGGGCCAGTCACTGATGAACCTGTTATAAAGTAGGATCATTGAGCTACTTATTCTTGCGAAGGGCCAGTAATTCGCCATCCATTATGAGGATGGGAACTGACTTGGCCATTTATCACAAATGAGTGACAATCACTGGGGCATCCATCTCAGATGAGGCAGTCAAGACACTGTGGCACCAATTACAAAAGAGGGCCAGTCACTGGGCACCCAATAGGAGGTGGTAAGTCTCTGGGGCACTGATCAAAGAGGTGGGGGGCCAATGGACCACTTAACAGACAGGAAATTAATCACTGAAACACACAATATAGAGGAGGGTAATCTTTGAGGATCCCAATGCACTGAAGAACCAGTCACCTAGGGACCCATCACTCAGGCAAGTCAGTCACTTGAGCAGGCATCACAGTGGTGACCCAGTCACTGGGACACTCATCACAGAAGAAGGCTTGTCACTGGGGTAACCATCATAGTGGAGGACCAGTCAAGGTGGAACCCAGTGGAAGTCACTGGGACAACCATCAAGAAGGATCTCTGTAACTAGTCAGTCATCACAAAGGTGGTTCAGTCACTGTAGCACCATCACAGTGGAGGCCCAGTGACTGAACCTTCCATTCCATTGTGTCTTCTATAACAGATGAAGGGCAATCTCTGCTTCACTCATAACAAACAGGCTAGAAAAGGGGGACCCTTCAAGGTGGAGGATTGTTCACTGGAACACCTAACACAGAGGAGATCTAGTCACTCTGACACCCATCACAGATGTAGGCCAGCCACAGAGGCACACATTATGAGGAAATCCAGTCACTTAGACAACCTTCACAGAGAATTACTAGGCACTGCAAAAACCATTGAGGTGAAGTGCCAGTCAGTGGGTCACCAATTACAGTGGAGGCCCAGTCATTGGAGCTCCAATAATGGAGAAGGTTCAGTCACTGGGATTCTTGCAACAGAATAGGAGAAGAGGCACAATAACCGAGTCATCCATCACAGAAGCAAGTAAGTTAAAAGGAGGGAGAGTCACTAGGGCACCAATTGCAGAGGAGGGCCAGTCACTGAGACACCAATCATACAGGAAGTTGAGTAACAGAGGAAATAATTCTAGGGAAAGAACAAGCATTGGGGTACCAATTTGAAGAATATTTAGTCACTGGGGCATCAATCACAAAGGAGGGACATTCAGGAAAGTAGTCATTCAGAGAAGGGTCAGTCATTGGTCTCTCATCACAGATGAGGGCGAGTCTTTGGGACATACATCACTGAGGAGAGTGAGTCACTGGAGTACAAATGACAGAAGACAACTTTTCACTAGTTTACACGTTGTGGAAGAGGGCCCGTCAGTTTTTCACCTATTAAAAAGGAGAAGGCAGCCGGGCTCGGTGGCTCAGCCTGTAATCCCACGCCTTTGGGAGGCTGAGGTGAGTGAATTGCCTGAGCCCGCGGGTTTGAGACCCGCCTGGGCAGCGAGACCTCATCTCTACAATAAATCAAAAAATCAGCTGGGCGTGGTAGCACGCGCCTGTAATTCCGACTACTTGGAAGGCTGAGGCGGAAGGATCGCCAGAGCCCAGCAGGTCGAGGCTGCAGTGGCCGGGAGCGGCCACTGCACTCCAGTCTGGGCGACAGAGTGAGACTCCAACTCAAAAAAAAAAAAAGAAAAAAAAGGAAGAGGAACAGTCATGTGAGGATTGAAAACAGAGTAAGCCTGGTCATTGAAGAGTTAAAATCAGGGGAAATCATTATAAAGGAGGGCCAGTTACTGGACATCCATCACAGAAAAAGACTAGTTACTGGGACACCCATTACAGAGGACAGTCAGTCACTGAGACAAACATCACAGAGAAAAGCCAGTCACGGAGATACCAATTAAAGAAGAGGGCAAGTCACTGGGGACACACTTCACAAAGGAGGAATACTGTGCCACCAACACAGCAGAGAATCATTTACGGAGGCATACGTCTAAAAGGAGGGTCAGTCAGTAAGGTACCAAAGTCTAGGGAAATTCAATGACCACACATAGCCGGGCTCGGTGGTTCAGCTTGTAATCCCATGCCTTTGGGAGGTTGAGGTGAGTAGACTGTCTGAGCCCGCGGGTTCAAGACCCGCCTGGGCAGCGAGACCTCATCTCTATAATAAACCAAAAAATCAGCCGGGCATGGTAGTGCATGCCTGTAATTCCGACTACTTGGAAGGCCACTGCGCTCCAGTCTGGGCGACAGAGTGAGACTCCAACTCAAAAAAAATGACCTCACATAAGAAGGAAGACAAGTTACTGGGCCACCAATCACAGAAGAGGGTCACTCAATGAGGCAACCATGCTTGAGGAGGGCCAATCAATGAGACACCCATCCCAGAAGTATGCCAGTCCCTGGGGCACTAGTTAGGAAGATGGCAATTCACTGAGGTATTGATCAAAGAGGAGTGGCAGTCACTGAGGTACCCACCACAGAAGAAGTTTTTTCACTGGGGCATCCATCACTAAGAATGGCTAGTCACTGGAAAAACCATTACTGAGGAATACCAGTTACTGGGGCAGCATCACATTGGATAACCAGTCACTGAGAACCCATCACAGAAGACTTACTTTCGTTGAGGCACCAATATCAGAAGAAGGCCAGCCACTGAGTCACCCATCCAAAGGAGGGCCAGTCACTGGGGCACCAATTAGGAGGAGGGTCAGTCACTTGTAAATCAATCACCAAGAAGGATCAGTCTCTGGGCAGCAGTCACTGAAGCAGGCCAGTCCTTGATGCACCCATTTGAAAGCAGGACTAGTCACTAGGGCACTTATTACAAAGGAGTATCAGTCACTGGGACACCCACCATGGAAGAGGGTCAATCCCTCAGGCAATCAGTGAGATGAGAACAAATTATGGGTCACTGATCACAGAGATGGGCCCGTCACTGGGACAGTCATTCCAGAGAAAGACGAGTATCTGTTGTACCCATTACAGAGGAGGATTTGTCACTAGGGTATCCATTACTGTAGAAAGTAATTCACTGGACCACCCATCATAGAAGAAAAACAATCACTGGTGCAACAATTATTGAAGAGATTCAGATAATGGGACATCTATCACACAGCAGCACCCATTTGAGCATCCATTACCACGGAGGCCCAATCACCCTGGCACCCATCACAGAGGAGGGTAGTCACTGGGGCAACAATTATTGAGAAGGCCCAAGTATTAGGACACCCATCACAGAAGAATGTTATTCATAGGGGTTCTGATCACAGAAGAGGGCCAGTCATTTGGGCACAATACACAGGAAGCCCTGGTACTGCTCTCCCCATAATGGAAGAGGATCAGTGACTGGGAAACACACCAGGGAGGAGTGTTAGTCAAGTGATCACCCATCAACAAGGAGACCAAGTCACTGAGGTGCCTATCATAGAGTAGGGCCAGTCAATGTGACATCAATCACAGAGAAGACCTTGTAACTGTGACACCTAATAGAGGGGGGGCCGTTTATGGGGCACAGATCATTTACAAAGCACAATCATTGGGATACCAATCATAGCGGAGGGCCAGTAACTGGAACCCTGATTACAGAGGACAGTCAGACACTGGAACACCAATCACAGAGAAGGACCAGTTAATGAAGCAGTAATCATAGAGGTGTGACAGTCACTGAAGTACCAAATCCAGTGGAAGGTCAGTCCCTGTGGTGTTCATCATAGTGGAGGGCCCATCACTGGACAAACAACACAGTGAAGGGTCAGTCACCACAGTAAACATCAGAGAGGATTCCACTGCATGGTTCACTCATCACAGAGGAGTACCAGTGATAATGGCACCTGTCATTTAGTAGTTCTAGTCACTGGGACACAGATCACAGTAAAAGGCTAGCCCCAAGGGTAACCCTCACAGGAACACAGTACTTACTGGGGCAGCAATCACAGAGGTGAACCAGTCACTGGGATAAACATCACAGAGGAGAGTCAGACATCGAAGTACCCATCAGAGACGGGTTATTTACTGGGTTATCCAACACAGAGCATGACCAGTTACTGGGCCCCATCACTGAGGACAGTTAATCATGGAGGCACTTACCACAGACGAGGGTCAGTCACTGAGGCAATCATTCCACAGACTGCGTGGTCACTAAATATCCATCCAAAAAGAGAAAGGCACTTGGGAATACATTAATGATAATACCCAGTCACTGGGGCACCAAATATAGAGGAGGTCCAGTCACCGAGGCGCCCATCAAATATGAAGGCCTTTCACTCTGCAAAACACGACAAAGGAGGCACAGTCACTGAGTTATCCATTCCAGAGGAAGGTCTGTCATTTAGCACCCATACCAGTAAAGTTCCAGTCACAGGCATATTTATTAGGAGAAGGGCCTGTCACTTCTGAGGAACAGTCACTGAGGCATCCATCACAGACGAGGGAGAGTCAATGAGTAACCATCACAGAGGAGGGACAGTCACTTGGGCACTCTTCACAGAGGAGGGCTAGTCACCCGGAAATATATCACAGAAGAGAGCCAGTTATTTGAGCTCCAATGATAGACAAGTGTTATTCATTAGGGTACTCATTATTGAGAAAAGATTCTCACTGGGCCACTGAGCACAAAGGAGAGCCAGTCACTGTGGCATCAATCACAGAGGATGACAAATCACTAAAGTACCCAACATATGGGAGAACCCGTCAGGTGGAACCCATTATAGAGGATGCTGAGTCACTGGAACACTGATAACAAAAGAAAGCTTTGGTGTTGTAGTTGTTGTTTTTTGCTTTGTCTATTTTTAAAGATGTGGGGTACAATTCAAGGTTAGGTATACAAATGTTCATTATGCATGTGCCCTTGTTGATGAGGTGTGCCCCTACTTTCCCTGGTAGTTTCACTCAACTGCCAATCACACTCACCTCCTCTGGAAATGTCCCACTACTGAAAATCCTTTTCTTATAGAATTATGATAATTGTTCGATGTCTGCTTATCCATTTATGAGTGAGAACATATGATACTCTGTTCTTTGTTTTTTGACAGATCACTGAGTATTACAGATTCTAAATCCATCCCAAGTTGCTGCAAAGTCCATGTTTGTCTTAAAAGAAAGATTTTCATTGGGGCACCATCACAGAGGAGAATCAGTCATTGAGGCATCATCACAGACGAGGGTCAGTACAGAGTCACCCATCCTGGAAGATGTCCCTTAACTGAAGCATCCAAACAGCAGTATGGCAGCCACTGAGCACCCCTTCCAAAGAAGGGAGAGTCACTGAGGAAACCATTAGGAGGCAGTCTAACCAGTGGAACACCAATCACAAAGGAGGACCATTCATTGAGGCACCTAAGAAGGAGGAAGGCCAGAAACTTAGTCATGCATTATAGAGGAGGGGTGATCATTGAGGCACCCATCTCTCAGGAGGGTCAGTCACCAATACATTTGTTAGGAAAAGGAGTAGTCACTGGGGAATTGATCACAGTAGAGGCTAAGTCACTTGGGAACCAATCACAGTGGAGAGTCAATCTCTCAGGCACCAAATAGGAGGGCCAATCACTGGAGCACCAGTTAAAAGGAGAGCCAGTCGTTGACCCATGCATCATGGAGGAGCAGCATTTACTGGAGAATCCATGACATTAGAGGGCTAGTTAGAAGAGCATATATTAGGAAGGAATGCCACTTTATCACAAAGGAGGATCAGTCACCGTGACAACCATCACAGAGGAGTGCCAGTCATGGGGATTCCATTATAGAGAGGGCC
This sequence comes from Carlito syrichta, assembly GCF_000164805.1. NCBI lineage: Eukaryota > Metazoa > Chordata > Mammalia > Primates > Tarsiidae > Carlito > Carlito syrichta. The sequence continues at coordinate 226,369 of NW_007260364.1, forward strand.
CACCACTTTCACACATGACAGAGAAACATTACTTAATGGGGCACCTATCATAGTAGTGAATCTGACAAGGGGCAAATATCACAAAGAGATTCATAAATGGGTGTTCCCATCACAAAGGAGGGCCAGTCACTGGTCAACCATTACAGAGACAGACCATTCACAGGGACATACATCACAGATCATGTCCATTCCCTGGCTACCAAGGTCAGTGGAGGCCCAGAAACTGGGGAACCCATCACAGTGAAATCTGTTACTAGGACACCCAATAGTTTGAGGGCCAGTCACTGGGGTGTCCATCACAGTGGAAACCCAGTCTCTGGGGCACAAATCACAGACACCTTGTCTCTAGGGCATCTGTCACTAAGGATAGGCAGTCACTGCTGAAGGCATCACTGTGAAGTCTCAGTACTGTGGCACCCATCAAAGAAGAGGATTCATCACTGAGACCACCATCACAGAAGAGACCTAGTCACTCAGTCACTCGTCACAGAGAAGGGCAGGTCAATGAGACAACCAACCCAGAGGAGTGCCAGTCATTGAAGCACCCATTCAGAGATGGACTGGACACTGTGCCACCAATCCCAAAGGAGGGCAATTCACTTGGGCACCCATCAGAAAAAAGGACCATTTTCTGAGGCATCCATTACAGAGCAGAGCCATTGAGTCACCCATCCCAGCAGAGGGCCTTAATGAGGTCACCTATTAAAAAGAGGGGGACTTCCTTGGGAATTGATCATAGAGGAGAGACTATAACTGAGGTACTCAACTCAGATGAGTCCCCAGCCCTGGCATCGATCACAGATAAGCTTCTGTCACTGGGTCACCAAATAGGAGTAGATCAGTCTCTGGAGCAATGATCACAAAAGAGGACAAATCACTGGAGCACCTATCAAAGAGAAAGTTCAATCACTAGGGTACAAATCACAGAGTAGGATTAAATGTTGGAGCTCCTAACAGAGTGGAGAGCCAGTCAACAGGGTACTCACCACCGGTGGGGGGCAGTCAGTGGGTCAGGCATCACAGTGGAAGCCCAGTATCTGGGACATCAATCATCACAGAAGAAGATTAATCATGGGAAACACATTACAGTGGAGGACAGTCAATAGGGAACCCAATAAGAAGAAGCTAGTCACTGGGACACCTAACATAGTAAAGTTCCAGTCACCGAGGAACACATTCCAGGGCAGACTCAGTCCCAGGTCATCTATAACAGATGAGGAACATTGCTAGGGCATTCATCACAAAGATGGGTCAGTCATGGAGGCACCCCACAAAGATGAGGACTTGTCACTGGGACACCAAACACAGAGGAAGGCTAATCATTGTGTCACTGATCACAGAAGTAGGCCAGACACTAAGGCACCCATTGTGGAAAAAAGCCACTCATTGAGAAAACGTCACATAGGCAACAATCACTGAGGAGGCAAATTCACTGAGGAACTCATCAGAGTAGGGCCAGTCAGTGAGACACCTATAATTGGCTAGGCCTTGTCAATGTTGTACCCATTAGAAGGAGGGCTAATATGGGGCACAGATCACATATAAGAGTCAGTCACTAGGATACCAATCACAGGTGAGGGTCATCACTCGGACTCAAATTACAGAGTAGAACCAGTCACTGGAACACAGATCACATAAAAGGACCAGGTAATGAGGCACCAAACATAGAGAGGGACAGTCACAGAGGTACCCACCACAGTAGAAAACCAGTAGCTGGGACACCCAGAACAAAGGTGGTCTCGTCACTAGGCACTTAACACAGAAGACGGGCAGTCACTGGTGACCCCTAAACAGAGGAGACCACTTACTGGGGCAGCCATCACAAACGAGAATCAGTGATGAAGACATCCCTCACAGAGAAGCATTAGTCACTGGAACACACATCACACTGGAAGTCTAGTCACAGTGGCAACCATAACAGAGAACAGTAATTCACTGGGGTGCCAATTCCATCACAAAGAAGATCCAGTCGCTGGGACCTGTGTCAGGGAGTAGAGTGATTCACTGGAGAACTTGTGAAAGAATTGGGCTAGAATTTAGGGCACCCATAATTGAGAAGGGCTATTTACTTGGGCTCATACCACAAAAAAAGGACAGTCATTGGGGCACTAATCCCAAAGAAGGGCCAGTCACTGCAGAATCCATCCCAGAGGAATGCCAATTAAGGTGAACCCATTATAGATGAGGACCAGTCCCTGGGGCAATCAGCATATAAGGACACTACTTACTGGGGCACCAATTGCAGAGGCAAGCCAATCACTGAGATAAACATCAATGAGAAGAACCAGAGACTGAATCACTAATCACAGAGGAGGTCTATTAACTGGGAGAACCATCACAAAAGATGACCCATTAGTGGGGCACAATCACTGAAATCATTCAGTTACTGAGGCAACCAAACTAAATGAGGGACAGTCACTGAGGCAACCATTCCATAGAAGGAAAAGTTAATGAGTCACCATCCAAGAAGAGGGCAAGACACTTGGGAACCCATTAGTAGGAAACCCAGTCACTGGGCACCGACCAAAGAGGAGTCCATTCACAGAGCAGCCCAAAATTTATGAAGGCAAGTCACTCTGACAACAGTAACAGAAGATGCACAGTCACTGAGGCAAACATTCCAGTGGAGAACCAGTCAATTAGTCAACTATACCTGCGGCATTACATCATTGGGATACCAATTAGGAGGAGGGCAAGTACTTGAGCACCAGTCAAAAGGAGTTCCAGTCACTGAGGCGGCCATAAAAGGACAGGGTCAGTCACTGAGGTATCTATCACAGAGAAATGCCAGTCACTGGGGCAACCATCACCAAAGAGGGCCAGTCACTTGAGCTACCATAGAAGATGGTCATTCAGTAAAAGTCCATTATGGAGGAAAGCCACTACTCGGCCACTGATAAAAAGGAGAACTTGTCATTGAGACATCAATCACAGAGGAGGTTTAGTCACTGGGCCACACATTGGGAGGAGGATCAGTAACTGAAGCGCCAATTACAGAGGGGATTCAATCAGAGAGACACTCATTACATGGGAAGGTCAATCCTCTGGGTACAACTTGGAAGAAGGCCTAGTCACTGGAGCACCAATCACAGAGGAAGAGTCACTGAAGCACCCATTCAAAGGATTACCAGTCAATGAGGTACAAATCACATATGAGGGCCAGTCACTGGGTCATGCATACAGAGGACTGTGAATCACTGGAACACCCATGAGAAAAGAGGGCTAGTCATTGAGTCACCTTTCACAAAGGATGGATAGTCACATGAACACTAAACATTGAGGAGGGATAGTCACTGGGAACCCATCATTGAGGATTTGAAATCATGGGGCAACCATTACAGAGGAGGGACAGTCACTGGAACACCCATCACAAAAGCAGACTTGCTACTGTGTCACTGATCACATAGAACAGCTAGGTCACTGAGACAAGCATCACAGAAGATAGCCATTCACTGTGGCACCAATCACAGAAATGGGCCTTCACTGGGAGCACCCATCATGGAAGAGGAATCGTCACTGGGACACCTTCACAGTACAGCTCAAGTTACTAAGGCATACAACGATGAGGAGGACCAAACAATGAGGCACCAATCCATGATGAGGTTGATTCACTGATCATGATTTAAGAAGAGGGCCCATTACTGGGGCATCGATTGTAGAAGTGGGACACTCAGTGAGGGACACATGCCATAGGAGGGCCAATCACTGTGGCATCCACCCCAAAGAATTGTCAGTCACTGGGTCACCCAGTAAGAGGAGGGCAAACATTGAGGTGCAAATAACAAAAGAGAGACAGTCACAGAGGTACCCATCCCCAAACAGTGTAATAACTAGGGCATCCATTACAAACAACAGCTATTAACTGGAGCACCCATCACAGAGAAGGGCAAGTTATTGGAGTAACATCACAGTGAACAACCAGTCCTGAGCAGCCATCAAAGAGGGCTGACTGTCACTTAGACACCCATCTGAGATGAGGGCCAGAATCTGGGGCAAACATCAAAGAGGAGTGCTGGTGTCTGTGGTACCGATAACCGAAGAGGACCAGACACTGGTGCACTTATTATTTCAGAAGTCTAAGCACTGGGGCATCTATCACACAGGAGAGCTTGTCACTGGAGCACCCATAACTGAGGAGGGCTATTCATTGTGTCACCCATCAGAGAGGAGGGTAGATACTGGGGCACAAATTACTGAGTAGGTCCAACAACTAAGACACCAATCACAGAAAAATGTTCTTCGCTGGGGTGCCAATCACAGAGGTGGGTCAGTCAGTTAGTCACCAAGCACAAAGGTAGCCCTTATACTGTGCCCCCATTATGGAGGAGCAACAGTATCTGGGAAACCCATCACAGAGACGAAGTCACTGAAGCATCTATTACAAAGTATGGCCAGTCAATGAGGCATCTAACACAGAAGAGGCCATGTCACTGTGGTATTCATTATAAGGAGAGTCAATCATGGGACACAGATACCATATAAAGGCCAGTCACTGAGATATCAATCACAGATTAGGGTCAGTAACTGGAATTCTGATTAAAGAGTAGGATCAGTCACTGGAGCACTGTTCACAGAGAAGGGTCAGTCAATTGGTCATCAAACATAGAGGAGCAACTGTCTTTAGGTAGCCAACAAAGTCATAGGTCAGTTACTTTGGCAACCGTCACAAAGGAGGGCAAGTCACTGGGCACTCAACACAAAAGAAGGGCAGTGACTGCAGCACTCTTAACAAAGGAGGATATTTACTGGGGCAGTCATCACAGAGGAGGGGCAATGATGGAGGCATCCTTCACAGTAATACTATTCACCACGACACACGTTACACTGAAAAGCTAGTCACTGTGACAACCATAACAGTGGAAGATCTCTCACTGGGGCACCAGTCCCATGGGAGTGACAATCACTGGGTCACCCATCACAAAGGAAGGCCAGTCACTGCAACAAGCATCATACAGAAGTATCATTCACTGAGGAACTTATAATAGATAGTACTAATCCTTAGGGCATTCTTTGTGGAGGAGAGCTAGTTACAGTGGCTCTGATTACAAAGGAGGGACAATCACTGGAATACTAATCCAAGAGATGTGTCCATCACTACGGAAACTATAACAGAGGCTTGCCAATTATGAAACACCCATTATAGAAGGTCTGTTGCTGGGGCAACCATCACAAAAGTACACTATTTACTGGGACAACATTCACACAGGTGAGCCAGTCACTGGGACAAACATCAAAGAAGGGAGCCAGAAACTGAAGCACACATCACAGAGGTGGGCTAGTACTGGGTCATTCATCCACAAAGATGAGCAGTTACTGGACCTCCATCACTGAGGACAACAAGCCACTGAGTCGCCAATCACAGATGAAGGCAGTCACTGAGGCACCCATCCCACAGAAGGAGAAGTCACTGAATCACCATCCAAGAAAAAGGCAAAGTATTTGAGGACTCATGAGTAGGATGCTCAATCACTGGATACTGATCACAGATGAGAGCAAGCGACAGAGTGCCCCATAAATATGAAGGCCAGTAACTCTGGTAAGTATCACAGTGCATGTACAGACACTGAGGCACCCATCTAGAGAATTTTCAGTCACTTAGACACCCATAAATGCATAACTCAAGTCACAAGACACCCATTAAGAGGAAGGAAAGCCATTGGAACACCAATTGCAAAAAACTGACAAGCAGTGAGACGTCCATTGGAGAGGAGAATCAGTCACTGACCCCCAATTACAGAGGAAAGTCAGTCACTGGGATAAGAACCTTGGAGAGCCAATCACTTTAGCTCCAATGATTGAAGAGGGTTATTCACTTGGGGATTCATCATGGAGGAAAGCCACTTGGACATTGATAACAAAAGAGGATCAGTCACTAAGGCTACAATCACAGAGGAAGACATTTCACAGAGGTGTCCATTAGAAAGAAGGCAAGTCATTGAGGCACTGATCACCCAGAAGGGACAGTCACTGAGATACCCATCACAGAAGTTTGTCCACTGGGGCCCTCATCAAAGAGGATGGCTATTCACTGGGGCATCCATGACAGAAGAGGACCAGTTACAGGGTAACTATCACAGTGGAGAGCCAGTCACTGAACATTCATTACAGAATACTGACTCTCACTGAGGCACACATCCCAGAGGAGTGCTAGTCACTGTATCACCCATCAAAGAGTAGTGTTTGGCACAGAGGCAATTATTATAGAATAGGACTAGTCACTGGTTCCCTCATTATGGAGGAAACTCAGTTACTAGGGCATGAATCATGCAGGAGGGTCAGTCACTGAATTACCCATTACAGAGAAAACCCAGTTACTCTGACACCCATCACAGAGAAGGGTAGTCATTGGGGCACACATTAGAATACAAATCACAGAAGAGGGCCATTCACTTGGTTATCAATCACAGGGTAAGCCCTTATACTGGGGTCCAAATTTTGCAGAAGGATCAGTAAATGGGAAACCCATCACAGAGAAGGGATACTCACTTAGGCATCCACAACGAAAGATAAAAAATCACTGAGGCATTTATCACAGAGTAGGGCAAGTCAATGAGGCACCTGTATCAGAGGAGGTCTTTGCTCTGTGGCATCCATTAGAAGGAGGAACAATCATGGGGCACAGATAAAATATAAGGACCAGTCACTGGGATATCAACCACAAGTGAAGGTCAGTCATTGGGACTCTGATTACAGAGAAGAACTAGTCACTGGAGCACCCATGACAGAGTAGGCCCAGGCAATAGGGAATCAAAAATAGAGGATGGTCAGGCACAGAAGTACAAATCACAGTACAAGATCAGTCACTGGGGCATCGATTACAAAAGAGGGAGAGTCACTGTGCACACAAAACAGAAGAGAGGCAGTCAATGGCGTACCCTTAACAGAGGAGACCACATACTGGAGCAGCCATCACAGAGGAGAGTCAGTGATGGAGACACCCCTCAGAGAGGAGTACTAGTCACTGGGGCACACGTGACACAGGAAGACTTGTTATTGTCACAGAATGTTGTCATTCACTGGGGCACCCACCCCATAAATGAGTCATTAACTTGGGCACCAATGTCAAATAAGGACCATTCGTGGGGATATTTGTCATAGAGGAGAGTTATTCATTGGGTAATTTATGATAGAAGAGAGCTAGTCTTTAGGACTTCCATTAAGGAAGAGGGTTTGTTCCTGGGGTAGTGATCCCAAAGGATCACTAGTCCCAGAGCTGGGACAGTCATTTCAGAGCCCACCAAGAAGTGTTGCAGCTATGGAACACCTATTATAAAGGAGGCTTAGTTTCTGGGGCAACCTTAATATAAGAATACTACTTACTGAGGCTCCAATCACAGTGGAGTCAGCCACCAGGACAAAAATCAAAGACGTTAGCGAGAACCTGAAGCACCCATCACAGAGGATGACTAGTCACTGGGTCAGTCATTACAAAGCATGACCAGTTACCAGGGCACCATCGCCAAAGACAGTCAGTCACTGAGGTAACTAACACAGATGATGGCCAGTCACTGAGGTCCCCATCTCACAGAACAGGAAGTCACTAGGTCACCATTTAAGAATAGAACAAGACACTTTGGAACCCAATAGTACATGTCCCAGTTAATGGGGCACTTATCACAGAGAAGGCCCAGTCACTGAAGGTCAGTCACTCAGGCAACTATCGAGAAGACTTACAGTCACTGAGGCACCCATCCAAGAGGAAGGTCAGAAACTTAGGCACCATTTAGAAGGTGGGCAAGAAACTGAGGTGCTGATCACAGAGCAAGGTCAGTCATTTAGGTGCACATCACAGAGAAGGGCCAGTCACTGGTACACACATTCAGAGAAGAGGACCAGTCACTAGGACATACGTCACAAAGGAAAAGCAGTCACTAAAGCTCCCATGATAGAAGAGGATTATTCACAAAAGTATCTATTATGGAGAAAAGTCACTCTGGGGCATTGATCACAAATGAGGGGCCAGTCACTGGGACATCAGTCACAGAGGATGGGCAGTCACTGAAGTAGCCTTCACAAGGGGAGCCTGACATAGAACCTATTATGAAGCAGGGCCAGTCACTCTGGCATCCGTCACTAAAGAGGATCCTAGCAAACCCATTACATAGGAACAGTAGTAACTGAGATATCCATCACAGAGGTGAAGCAGTCATTGTGGTAACAGCACAGGGTAAAGTTTGTCATTGAGACACACATTGCAGAGAAGGGCCAATATCTGAGGCATCAGTCTCAGAGGAGGTCCACTCACTAGGGCACCCATCACAGATTTAGGCCAGGCACTGTGACACCCATCCCAAAGGAGGGTCACTCACTGTGGCAACCATTAGGAGGACGTCCAAACACAGGGGCACCATTCACAAATTAGTGTCAGTCAGTAAAGAGGAGATCCAGAAACTGAAGCACGCATCACAGAATTGAGTACATCATAGAATCACTCATCCCAAAGAGGAGTCTGTCACTGGGAGACCCATTAGGAGCAGTGACAGTCACTGGGGCATCGATCAAAGGAGAGTGCCAGTCACAGGAACACCCATCAGGAGAAGCCTAGTCCCTGAGCACCCAAACAGGAGAAGCCTGATCCTGAGCACCCATAACATGAGAAGCCTTATCCTGAGCACCCATAACAGGATAAGCCTAATCACAGGGGAGACCATCACAGTGGAGGGTGAGTCACTCAGGCATCCAATAGAATGAGGGTCAGTTACTGGGGCACCCATCAAGAAGGAGGGTCAATAACTGGCACTTGCATAATAGAAGAGAGCCATTCACTCTATAACCCATTATATAAGAAGGCTAGTCATTAGGTCACCCATTTTGGAGTAAAGCTAGTCACTGAGGCTTCAATTACAAAGGAGGACCAGTCACTCTGACACCTATCACAGTGATGAGGCATGCATGATAGAGTTGAAACAGTCACTGAAGAACACCTTACAGAGAAATGCACTTATTGGAGCACCCACCGAAGAGATCAGCTAGTTACTGGAACAAACATCACAAAGGAGAGTCAGAAACTGGGGCCCTCATCAGGAGGAGGGCTAGTCACTGAGTTAACCGTCATAGAAGAGGACCAGTTACTGCAGCACCATCACAAAGCAGAGCCAATGACTGAGGAACCCATCACAGATGTGGACCAGTCACTGAAGAACCATTCCACAAACTGCATGTAGAAAGCACCTGTCTAAAATGAGGGTTCTACCCTGGTAAACCCAATAGCAGGGTTCCAAGCTCTGAAGCGCCCATCCAAGAGAAGGGTTAGTGACTGACTCGCCTATAGCAGTGGAGTTCCAGTCACTGTGGTATCCATTAGGAAGAAAGCAAGTCACTGGAGCACCTATCCCAGAGGAAGACCTTTCATTGCAGCAGACATCATAGAGGATTGCCAGTCACTTGGACATGCATTATAGAGGAGAATTAGTCAATGAGGCACCCTTCAGAGAAGAAGACCAATCATTGAGGCATAATCACAGAGGAGTGCCAATAACTGATGCACCCTTCCCAGAGGAGGGCCTGCCAAGAAGACAACCATCCCAGATAAGTGCCAGTCACTGAAGCACCCATTAGGAGGTGAGCCTATCACTGAGGCAACCATAACAGAGGAGAATCTGTCACTGAGGCACCCATTACTCAGTAGGGTCATGGAGTCACTCAGGGCAGAGCAGGTCGAATAATTGGGCCACCAATTATAGAAGAGGGAGAGTCACTTGGGCAACAATCAGAGAGAGGTGGCAATCTCTTAGACACTTATTTCATATAAGACCTAGTCCCAGGGCACCCATCAAAGAGGAGGTTCAGTGACTACTGCACCCATCACATTTTCGTGCCGGTTACTGTGGCACCAAATAGTAGGAATGTCAATTTTGAGGCATTGATCAGAGAGGAGGGAAAGTCAATGGGCAATCAATTACAGAGGAAACTCGGTCACTGGAGCACAAGTCACAGTGGATGGCTAGTCTCTAGTGCTCCAAAACAGAAGGAAGCAAGTCACCTAGGTACCAACCACAGAGGAGGGCCAGTCACTGGAGCAGGCATCACAGTGGAGGCTCAGACACTGGGACATTACTTGTAGAAGAAAACTAGTCACTAGGGCAACCATCATAGTGGAGAGTCACTCAAAGGGACACTCAATAGGAGGAGAGCCAGACCCTAAGGCACCAATCAATAGGAGGCCCAGTTACTCATCAGTCATCACAGAGGAGGCCCAGTAATGAGGCACCTATCACAATGGAGGCATAGTCACTGAGGCACCCACTACAGGGAAGGCCCATTTACTGGTTACCTGTAACAGATGAAGCACAATCATCAGGCCACACATCTCAATGGTGGGCCAAACACGGGAATACCGCTCAATGAGAAGAGTAGTCACTGCGATCCCAAACACAGAGGAGGCTAGCTACTGTTTCACACATAACAGAGAAAGGCACCCACTGTGAAGGAATAGTCATTGGAATAACCTTCATAGAGGAGGGCAAGTTACTGTGGAAACCACTATGGTGGGATGCAAGTTACTTGGGAATCTTCACAGAGGAGGTCCAGTCATAGCACCCCTTACAGAGGGGTGCAAGTCACTGGAAAACCTATCACCAACTTGGACTTACCGCTATGGCACACATCACAGAAAAGAGTCAGTCACTGAAGCACCCATTTTGGAGGAAAGCCAGACATTGGGACAACCTTCACAGAGAATGGCTAGTGACTGAAAATCATTACAGTAGAGTGTTATTCAGTGTGGCACAAATCACAAAGAAGGCCCTATCACTGGAGCCCCTATAATGGAGAAGGTCCAGTCACTGGAATACCAATATCAGATGAGGAAAAATCTTGTAATCCCGTCACAGAGGCGGGTTAATAATGGGGTCAATCCTCACGTGGAGGTCTAGTCACTGAGACATTCATCACAGAATTGGGCTCGTCATTGAAGTACCCATTCCAGTGCAAGGCCAGTCATTGGGTCATAAATCACAGAGGACCAGTCATTCAAGCACCCATTAGGAGGAGGGGTATTTACTGGGGCACCGATCAAAGAGGATGCTCAGTCACAGAGGCACTCATTCCAGGGAAGGGCCAGTAATTGAGGCACAAATTAGAAGACTGCCCAGTCACTGGAGCACTGATCAAAGGGGAGGACAATTCACTGAAGAGTTCAGCAAGAGGAGGCCTAGTCCCTGGGGTACTCATCACATGTGAGGTCCAGTCACTAGGACATGCATCACAGAAAAGAGTGAGTCACTAGAGCACCCATGAGCGAAGATGGATATACACTAGTGCACTCATAATGGAAGAGGGCCAGTCATTGGGTCACCATTCACAAAGGAGTGACAATTGTGTGAACAGTGAACACAGTGGAGGACCAGTCACTGTAGACCCATCACTAAGGAGTTGAAATTCTTGGGCATCCATTTAGAGGAAGGTCAGTCACTGGCACACTCAAAAGAGAAAATGCCTAGTTACTGGGAACACACCACAGAAGAGAGCTAGTCACTGAGACACACTTCACAGAGGAAAGCCAGTAACTGGGGCAACTACAGAAGAGAACAAGTCATTGGGGACACCCATCAATGAAGAGAAATAGTCACTTGGGCACCATCACGTCACAAAACAAGTTACTGAGACATACATCCAAGAGGAGGACCAAATGAATCTCCAAACCAAGATGAGGGTGATTCACAAGTCTAGCATTAGGAGAAAAGTTTATAACTGGGGCATTGATCACGGAGGCAGGCCACTCAATGAGGCATCCCTGGCAAAGGAGGGTCAATCACTGAAGCATTCATTCCAAAGAAGTGTCAGTCACTGTGGCACTCAGTAGCAGAACAAAGTCATTGAGGTTCTGATCACAGAACATGGGCAGTCGCTGAGCTACCCATCACAGAAAAAAGTTTATTAGCTGGGGAACCCATCACAAAGGAGGGTCAGTTAGCGGGTGACTATCACAGTGGAGAACCAGTCATTGAGCACTCATAAAAAAGGACTGACTGTCATTAAGACACACATCCCTTAGGAGGGCCAGTCACTTGGGCCCCAGTAAAGATGACTGCTATCAATGGGCAAACATCAGAGAAGGGAACCAGTCACTGGTGAGGCATCCTTCCCAGAGAAAGATCAGTGACTTTGTCACCCATATTTGTAGAGTTCAGTCACCAGGGCACCCAATAGGAGGAGGGAAATTCACAGGAGCATCAATCACAGAAGAGGTCCAGTCATTGAAGCACGCATCATGGAGTAGGGCCAGTCATTGTGGTACCCATCACAGAAGAGGGCCTGTTACTGGGACTTACATCATGAAGGAGAGCCTGTCACTTCAGCTGTCATGATGAAGGGGATTATTCATTTGGTAATCCATTAAGAAAGAAAGTCATTCCCTGGGTCACTAATTAAAAATGTGGTTCAGGGAGGATGGGGCAAGATGGCGACGGCATAGGTGAACTGGTGAGATTCTCTGAACGTGAGTTCCCAAAAAGGCTATTACTTCTCTACCCCCAACCCCCGGCCCACCACCAACCGTGCTGGGGTCAGGCCCGGGAACTTCAGTCCCACGCAAGGCCGGATATTGTGCCCCACCACTGCTGCCGTTCTACTCGTGTGTGGAAGTCTCCGGTCCCAGCCCCCTCCAGATCCCTCCCCAGTTGCATTGTCTCCAGCCCGGGCACCCGGCACCAAGCCGCTGGTCACACAGGGAGGCTCTGGGTGCCCGCCCCTCAGAGACATCAGTCCCATTCCTGGCTGAAGTACTCTGTAGGGTCCCAGCGTTACTCTCGCCGTTTACAGCCTGCCCTTTGGAACTTTGGAGCTCTGTAACTCCGGGTCCACCCTGGCTGAGGCACTCAGTGTGAGACCCCAAGCCGGAGGACCCAGACAAGCGGAGAAAAACCGATCTGCTTAAACTGCCTCGCCATTCTCCAGGCAGAGAATTCCATTGCCCCGCCCACCTATCAACAAACTTTACCTCATTTCCTAAGGCCAGATATTGCAGCGTGTGGGGGAGTTTTGGATCCCTGCTCCCTCCAGCTCTCTCCCTGGCTGCATTGTCTCCAGCCCAGCACCCGGCACCACCAGTCACACAGGGAGGCTCTGAGCGCCTGCCCCTCAGAGACACCGGTCCTATTGCTGGCTGAAGTACTCTGTAGGGTGCCAGCGCCACTCTCGCTGCTCACAGCCTGCCCTTTGGAACTTTGGAGTTCTGGAACTCCGTGTCCACCCTGGCTGAGGTACTCAGCGTGAGACCCCAAGCCGGAGGACCCAGACAAGCAGAGAAAAACAGATCTGCTTAAACTGCCTCGCTATTCTCCAAGCAGAGACTTCCATTGCCCCACCCACCTATCAACAAACTTTACCTCAGTTCCTAAGGCAACAGCTCGAAACAGGAGACAAAGCCCCACCCCCATGCTGCAATGAAAAACAAAAGGGAGAGGCTGGAAGCAGGGATCACAGAAGTGACTCTAGTCTGATTGCTCATTTTGACTTATGATTTTATCATTGAAACTGTTGGTCTAGATTACGTTTGGTGTTTACCTTCTGACTTATACTGTTTCTTGATTTTTTTGGCCTGTCTCTGTGTAGCTATCAGTATTCTTTAGGGAATCTTTCTTACCTGTCTTTTTTCACCTCTTCCCAGCCCTGTGTCTCTCTCTCACCTGATAGTTGCTATGTATAACTGTTTTCCCTCTCGCACTTCTCTCTCTCGCTTATTTTGACTTATGATTTTAACATTGTAACTGTTGGTTTAGATCACGTCTGTTGTTTACCTTCTGATCTACACTATTTCTCGATTTTATTGACCTGTCTCTGTGTAGCTATCAGTACTCCTTAGGGAATCTTTCTTACGTGTCTTTCTTCACTTCTTTCCGGCCCTGTGACTCTTTCTCACCTGATAGCTGGTATGTATATCTGTTATCCCTCTAGCACTTCTCTCTTTCGCTTATTTTGACTTATGATTTTATCATTGTAACTGTTGGTTTAGATCACGTTTGTTGTTTACCTTCTGACTTACACTGTTTCTCGATTTTATTGCCCTGTCTCTGTGTAACTATCAGTACTCTTTAGGGAATCTTTCTTACGTGTCTTTCTTCACCTCTTCCCAGCCCTGTGTCTCGTTCTCACCTGACAGTTGGTATGTATATCTGTTTTTCCTCTCGCACTTCTCTCTTTCTATCTCCCTATTGACCTCCCTTCCTCCATTATTTTCCTCTTCTATATGCCCCCTTTTAAAATCTAGGAACCAAGACTGCATACTGCTGAATAGACAGACTGTAAAGCAGAGGGAAAAG
>NW_007260364.1:240649-241073 GCF_000164805.1 Carlito syrichta
ATATACATGAACCAACCCCAAAACCAAAAGAAAGACAAAAAAAGAAAAAGAAAAAAGAAATAACCAAGTGGAAGAACAACAACTCAATATGAACTCCATGATAGGGACGAACTCTCACATTTCAATAATTAGTCTGAATGTCAATTGACTAAATGCACCACTGAAAAGACAAAGAATGACAAAATGGATAAAATATCACCAGACAATAATATACTGCCTTTAAGAGACCCATCTCACTAGAAAAGACATACACAGACTCAAAGTAAGAGAATGGGAAACAAATTTTCAGGCGAATGGAGCACAAAAGAAAGGAGGAGTCATGATCCCAATTTCACACAAAATACCATTTAAGCTATCAAAAATTAAAAAAGATACAGAGGGCCACTACATAATGATAAAAGGTTCACTCCATCAACAAGAAATA
>NW_007260364.1:241093-242336 GCF_000164805.1 Carlito syrichta
TCACTGATAGCTGGTATGTATATCTGTATCCCTCTCGCACTTCTCTCTTTTGCTTATTTGACTTATGATTTTATCATTGTAACTGTTGGTTTAGATCACGTTTGTTGTTTATCTTCTGACTTGCACTGTTTCTCGATTTTATTGCCCTGTCTCTGTGTAGCTATCAGTACTCTTTAGGGAATCTTTCTTACGTGTCTTTCTTCACCTCTTCCCAGCCCTGTGTCTCGTTCTCACCTGATAGTTGGTATGTATATCTGTTTTCCCTCTCGCACTTCTCTCTTTCTAACTCCCTATTGACCCCCCTCCTCCATTATTTTCCTCTTTTATATGCCCCCTTTTAAAATCTAGGGACCAAGACTGCATACTGCTGAATAGACAGAGTGTAAAGCAGAGGGAAAAGTGAACAAAGCCTGAAGACCCTCATAAGGAAGAACAGGTCATTGCAGAAGAGAAATAAAAGCAACCCCACCTTCCCTCAAAAACAGAATTGAAGAGGGGGAGGGAAAGGGGAGAGGGAGAAAAATCTACAGAAATGAAGAAAAACCAAAAGAAGAGTATGGGTCTCTCCCAGACACCTGGGAGAGCAGACACTGAGAAATCTGACTTTGGAATGCAAACAATGAAAAGTCCCCAGAATGAAGGGTCTCAAACTGCAAATGTAGATATCAAAACAATAATGGAGAGATCAAAAAGAATTGAGGAGACACAAGAAGAAACTAGGAAGGAGCTGATATCTGAGATAACAGTAATAAAGAATACTGTGAATGAAATAAATAACAAATTGATAAGCATGGAAAGCAGAATTACCCAAGCAGAAGAAATAATCTCAGAGCGTGAGGACCAAAATATAGAAATAACCCAAACTCTTAAAAACACAGAAAATAAGCTCAAAAAGACAGAACAAAACCTTCAAGAGATGAGTGACTACCTCAAGAGGCCTAACCTAAGAATAATAGGACTCCCTGAGGCAGAAAAAGAAACAGAGACCACATTGGAACAAACTTTCCATGAGATCATTCAAAAAAACTTCCCTTATCTACTCAGTGATACACAAATTCAAACACAAGAGATTCAGAGAACCCCTGCCAGACAACAAATGAGAAGACCAACTCCTAGACACACAATGAGTCGCCTAAATAAAGTAGGCACAAAAGAAAATATCCTAAAGGCAGCAAGAGAAAAAGGCCAGATCACCTATCATGGAAGACCAATCAGAATAGGAGCAGATTTATCTGCAGTAACC
>NW_007260364.1:242356-246140 GCF_000164805.1 Carlito syrichta
GGCGAATGGACACAAAAGAAAGGAGGAGTCGCGATCCTAATTTCAGACAAAATACCATTTAAGCTATCAAAAATTAAAAAAGATACAGAGGGCCACTACATAATGATAAAAGGTTCACTCCATCAACAAGAAATATCTATCCTAAACATATATGCACCCAACATAGGTGCGCCAACATTCATAAAGCAACTTCTAGGAAAACTAAAGAAAGACATTGACTCTAACACCATAATCACTGGGGACTTTAATACACCACTCACAACCTTAGACAGATCATCAGGACAAAAAATCAGCAAGGAGATCCGGAACCTCAATGAGACTCTGGACCAAATGGACTTAATTGATACCTATAGAACACTCCATCCAAAGACCACAGAATACACATTCTACTCATCACCACATGGAACATATTCTAAGATCGACCACATAATTGGACACAAATCAAGTATAAGCAAATTTAAAAGGACTGAAATTCTGCCATGCACCTTTTCGGACCACAGTGGAATAAAAAATAAAACATTGACACCAACAAAGTCCCTCCCAAAACCCACAAAGACATGGACACTAAACAGCATGATGCTAAATAACTCCTGGGTCAATGATGACATCAAAACAGAGATCAAAAGATACCTGGAAACAATTGAAAATGAAGAAACATCTTACCAAAAATCTCTGGGATGTCTTAAAAGCTGTAATAAGAAGGGAATTTATATCCCTGCAAACACACATGAGGAAAATGGAAGGAACAGAAACTGACAACCTAACAAGCCATCTAAACAAGCTGGAAAAGCAAGATCACAAAAACCCTAATTTCAGCAGAAGAATTCAGATCACAAAAATAAAAGTCCAAATCCAGGACATAGAAGACAAAAATATAATAGAAAAAAATCAATGAAGCAAAAAGCTGGTTCTTCGAAAGAATAAACAAGATCGATGGTCCCCTAGCTAGACTGACCAAGAAAAAACAAGAAAAAAACCAAATAAGCTCAATCAGAAACACAAAAGATGAAGTCACATCTGACCCTGAAGAAATACAAAAGATCATTAGAGACTACTACGAACACTTGTATGGAAACAAACTTGAAAACCTTAAGGAAATGGAGGACTTTCTGACATCACACAACCTACCTAAGTTGGAACAAGAAGAAATTGAGACCCTAAATAAACCAATAACAATCAAGGAAATCGACTACGTAATAAGAAAACTTCCTACAAAAAAAAAATCCCTGGACCAGATGGCTTTCCAGCAGAATTCTACAAGACATTTAAGGAGGAGCTGATACCAATCCTACTGAAGGTACTCCAGGCGATTGAAAAAGATGGAACACTCCACAAATCATTTTATGAAGCCAACATCACATTGATACCCAAGCCAGGTAAAGATCCAACAAAGAAAGAGAACTACAGACCAATATCTTTGATGAACATAGATGCTAACATTCTCAATAAAATCCTAGCAAACCGGATTCAGCAATACATCTCAAAAATCATCCATCATGACCAAGTAGGCTTCATTCCTGGGATGCAAGGCTGGTTCAACATTCATAAAACCCTAAATGTTATTAAATACATCAACAGATGTCAAAACAAAATCACAGGGTTATATCATTAGATGCAGAAAAAGCTTTTGATAAAATCCAGCACCCCTTCTTGATAAAAACCCTTGAGCATCTAGGCATACGGGCAACATACCTCAAAATAGTAAAAACCATCTATGAGAAACCCACAGTGAGCATACTCCTAAATGGACAAAATTTAGAACCATTTCCCCTGAAAAGTATAACAAGACAAGGATGCCCACTCTCATCCCTCCTGTTCAACATAGTATTGGAAGTCCTGACTCGAGCAATCAGAGAAGAGAAGGCAATCAGGGGTGTCCAAACAGGAAAAGGGGAAGTCAAGTTTTCTCTCTTTGCAGACGATATGATTGTTTACCTTGAAAACACGAGAGAATTTGTCAAAAACCTCCTTACACTGATAAAGACCTTTGGAAAAGTCTCAGGATACAAAATAAATGTACAAAAGACAATCGCATTTCTCTACATCATTAATAAACAAACAGAAACCCAAATAAAAAACAGAATTCCATTCACAATAGCCACACAAAAAATTGAAATACCTTGGCATCTTCCTAACCAGAGACGTGAAAGACCTTTAGAAGGAAAACTACAAAACACTGCTCAAAGAAATCAAAGTTGACACAAACAAATGGGAAAATATCCCATGCTCATGGATCGGAAGAATCAACATTGTGAAGATGTCCATCTTACCTAAGGCAATCTACAAATTCAATGCAATACCCATCAAATTACCAGCAACATTCTTCTCAGACCTAGAAAAAACAATCCAGGAATTCATATGAAACACAGACGTCCAAGAATAGCCAGGATAATCCTCAGCAAAAAAAAACAAAGCAGGTGGTATCACACTACCAGACTTCAAACTTTACTATAAGGCTACAATCATCAAAACAGCTTGGTATTGGTATAGGAACAGGCATATAGATCAATGGAATAGAATTGAGATCCCAGAAGCAAAACCTCAATTTCTCAACCAACTCATCTTTGACAAAGCCTCCAACCACCTACCACTGGGGGAGGGGAGAACCTATTCAGTAAATGGTGCTGGGAAAACTGGCTGACCACATGCAGAAGATTGAAACAGGACCCCTATCTATCCCCATGCACAAAGGTTAATTCCAAATGGATCAGAGACCTAAATGTAAAACCTCAAACCATAAGAACCTTAGAAAATGAAGGAAAAACCCTCATGGAAATCGGAACTGGCATCCAATTCTTGAACAAAACCCAAAACCCACAGTCCATAAGAGAGAAAATACATAAGTGGGACCTTATTAACTGACAAGCTTCTGCAAGTCAAAGAAACCATCAAGAGAGCAGGGAGACAGCCTACCGACTGGGAAAAAGTATTTGCCAACTCCAGGTCTGACAAAGACTTAGCATCCTGGATCTACAAGTAACTCAAACGTGCTGAAAAGAAAAAAACAAATAACCCCATTATAAAATGGGCAAAAGATATGAACAGACACTTCACAAAGGAAGACATCCGAGTAGCCAACAAACACATGAAGAAATGTTCAACCTCACTTGTTGAGAGCCAATATCTATAGCTACATGTCTGAGGCCTGTAAAGGCCCATCTGGAAGATCGCCTCTGACATAAGATATCAATTATACCTATAATATTGGCGTGTGATTAGTGACCAGTGTGCATACATGGCAGTAAAACTTATAAGTAAATCTCTATACACCTGATGGAAACTTGCACAGCAGAATTATTTTATATGACCTTGTCCCTTCTAACTTTTACTTCTTTCTAGATTTTTTTTAACTTCTACTTCCTGGTAGACTGGCTAATCAGCTCTTGTTCCCGAAAGCAGTCTCCCATAGAGCTAGGATAAGAAACTAAATTGCCATAATAGTTTTATCGCCCTGCCTCTAGCCAGGCAGAACGTTTTTTCTAGTTTCATTAAATTCCAAAACTCTGTTTGCTCCAGCCCATGGCCATCGTCATGGCAACCATACATTTCCTTGTTCAAGAGTATGACAGCTACATAAGATTTATAAAAGAATTAACAATAAAGTATTAGCTTAATAAGATATAGCATAGTATTAAAATTCAATCATCATATTATAGAAAAATTAAAGTTTAGATATATGAAACTCATATAAGTCATGGTAAGGTTTTGTAGAATTACAGGGCACTATGTTGAATCATAATAGATTAATGGAATAAATAAAAATTAAGTCATTTAAGTAAACTTA
>NW_007260364.1:246369-247226 GCF_000164805.1 Carlito syrichta
TTTGTGAAGCATGTCACGCATCATGGAATTGTAATTGTTTGCTTGGAACTTGCAAGTCTCATGATGGTCTTGTGATGCATAGTTTGTAAAGCGTGATATGCATGGAATTTGTACGCCCCCAGCAAGTGATTATCACACTGCTGTAGGGTATAGAAAATGGTATATAAGTTGGAAGGAGTCTGAATAAAATTTGGACTCAGTTCCTATCAAACTGATCCCAGAAGAACTGCCTCCGAGTGGTCTCTTCTCGCCGTCTTTGACTCTCCGGTGGGGGTCCAACACTCCGTCGGTCGGTGCCGGTCACTGCCAGCTTTGGCACCCGAACCCAGGGACCTGACTCCGGTAATTGTATATATATATATATTTCCCGTTTGTTCATTCATCTTATTTCAGGATGGACCTTGCCTTAGGGTGCTGCAGCCCCCCCGGAGTGCGAGGTTGATAGGCAAGCAGATTGGTTGTATAGTGTCACTGACGGACTGCACAACTCATTATCGCCATAAAGAGTGATTTAGTTTTGTATAGATATTACTGTATATTGTGCGTATTGGTGTTTGGTTGTTATAGTTATGGGGAACTGCGACTCCAAAGAAAGACGAGTCTACATTCAAATCATGTCTAAAGCATAAAAACATAAAGGTGTTAAGGTAAGCAAAGATAAAGTAAATTCTTTTCTAGGTTTTGTACAGAAAATTGCCTGCTAATTCCACTTAAACTCTTTCTTTGTCTAAGATAAAGCAAAAGGTAGAAAAAAATTACGAGGATTTCATTTCTAAAATAACCACCACCATCAAAGAGTAATTACTAGCAAAGAGGCAGCAAAAATTTTAGTAAAACAATTGACTGTTAAAATTGCT
>NW_007260365.1:0-6165 GCF_000164805.1 Carlito syrichta
CTATTTCATTTGTTTGTGGCTATTGTGAATGGGATTGGACTTTTTATTTGGGTTTCTGTTTGTTTATTGTTGGTGTATAGGAATGAGACTGTCTTTTGCATGTTAATTTTATACGCTGATACTTTGCCAAAGTACTTTTTCAGTGCAAAAAGTTTTTTGACAGATTCTCTTTGGTTTCCAAGGTATAGGGTCATGTCATCTACAAAGAAGAATAACTTAACTTCCTTTTTACCTATTTGGATACTCCTGTTTTCCTTCACATCTGGTTGCTCTAGCTAGGACTTCCAACACTATGTTGAACAGGAGGGGTGAGAGTGGGCAGACTTGTCTTGTTCTGGTTTTCAGGGGAAATGGTTCCAATTTCTGTCTGTCAGCATTATGTCTGCTGTGGGTTTATCACAGATGGCTCTTACTATTTAGAGGTATGTTCCATCTATGCCTAGGTGTTCAAGGGATTTTTATCAAGAAGCGTTACTGGATTTTATCAAAAGCTGTTTCCACTTCTAAAGATTTATTCACGTGGCTCTTGGTTTTACATCTGTTGATGTATTTACTTATGTTTATGGTCTTGTGGATGTTGAACCAGCCCTGCATCATGGGGATGAAGTCAACTTGTTCATGGTGTGTGGTGTTTGAGATATGTGGTTGGATCCTGTCTGCTAGAATGTTGTTGAGAATTTTTGCATCTATGTTCATCAAGGATATTGGCCTGTAGTTCTCTTTGTTGGATCTTTACCCAGTTTGGCTATCAGTGTGATGTCACCTTCATAAAATGATTTGGAGAGAGTTCCATGTTTCTTGATTGCCTGGAATACTTTCAATAAGATTGATATCAACCCCTCCTTGTATCTTTTGTAGAATTCTGCTGGAAACTCATCTGGTTGAGGACTTTTTTGTAGGTAGTTTTCTTATGGCAAAGTCAATTACCTGGGTTGTTATTGTACTATTTAGGGTCTCAATTTCTTCTTGTTTCAACTTGGGGAGGTTATGTGATGTTGGAAAGCCCCCATTTCATTTAGGTTTTTTAGTTTGTTTCCATACAAGTGTACATAGCAATCTCTGATAATCTTTTGTATTTCTCTAGGATCAGTTGTGACTTGATCTTTTGCATTTCTGATTGTGTTTATTTGGGTTTTCCTCTATTTTTCTTGGTCAATCTGACTGGGGTTCCATCAATCTTGTTTATCCTTTCAAAGGACCAGTTTTTTGTTTTGTTGACTTCTTCTATTGTATTTTTTTCTTCTATGTCCCGTATTTGGACTTTTATTTTGGTGATATGGATTCTTCTACTGAAGTTAGGGTCTGTGTGGTCTTGTTTTCCCAGCTTCCTTAGGTGATTTGTAGGCTCTTAACTTGTGATTTTCCCATTTTCTTCACGTGTGTTCATAGAGATAGGAATCCCCCTCTTAGTACGGTTTTCATGGCATCCCACAGATTTTGGTAAGATGTTTTTTCTCTTCATTTGTTTCCAGGATTCTTTTAATTTCTGTTTTCGTTTCCATGTTGATCCAAGAGTTGTTTGACACCATGCTGTTTAGTGTCCATGTCTTTATTGGAACATTATTAGTGTTGATATTTATTTTTATTCCACTGTGGTCTGAGAAGGTGCATGGCAGTATTTCAATCTTATGAAACATTATGGGCAAGGGTATGGTAGATCTTAGAGAATTTTCCATATGGTGATGAATAGAATGTATGTTCCATGGTATTGGGTGGAGTGTTCTGAAGGTGTCAATTAAGTACATTTTATCAAGCATCAGATTGAGGTTCCAGATCTCCTTGTTGATTTTTTGTCTTGATGATCTGTCTAGGTGAGATATTTAAGTCCCCAACAATGATAGTGTTAGAGTCAATATCTTTTTAAAGTTTACCTAGAGGCTGCTTAATGAAAGTTGGTGCTCCTGTGTTGGTGCATATATGTTTAGGATGGATATTTCTTGTTGGTGGATTGAATCTTTTTTCATTATTTAGTGACCTTCCTTATCTTTTTTAATTTTTGAGAGTTTAAAGGATATTTTGTCTGATATTCATATCACAACTCCTGCTTTTTTGTGTGTCTTGTTCACCTGAAAACTTGTTTTCCATCCTCTTAGTTTGAGTCTGTGAGTGTTCTTTCTGATTAGATGAGTCTCCTGAAGACAGCTTATTGTTGCCTCATAATTTTTTATCTAGTTTGCCATTCTATACCTTTCAGGGATGTGCATTCAACCATTCACATTCATGCTAATTATTGAGATTTGAGAGGTTATCCCTGTTATTAAGTTCTTATAGAGCTTTTTGCTGTTGCTTGTTTGTTGTTGACTTTATTTCAATTTTGGGTTGATTTATGTGTGTTTTCTATCTTTGCCCTGCATTCTTGGGAAGGACATCATCATTCCTTTTTTCTTTCTTCTGAGTTTAACACTTTCTGAAGTGTATCTTGTAGAGCTGATATGGAGGTGGCATAAACTCTTAGGGATTGAGTGTCTAGGAAGGAATTTAATTCTCCATTGCTGATGTGGCTTAACTCTGTAGGGAATTCTTGTTTGAAATTACTTCTCTTTGAGAACTTTCAAAATTGGACTGGAGTTTCTTCTAGTCTGTAGTGTTTCTGTAGATAATTTGTTTTTAGTTATTTTCTCATATCAAATATGCTGCCAGCAAATATGCACCCCTGTAAAGCAATGCACATAAGTTAGCATTATAAAAATCTGTAAAGAAACAAGACATTTGCTTTGTATTGAAATAAATCTTTGCATTTGACAGAAACAAGCACCTTGCCACATTTTAAGTCAACATTGATTATGAGCCACAAATTATTTGCAACGAAGCAATACAAAAGTAGATTCTGGACCTTATCTAAGTTAAAGTGAATAGATTTGGTAGCAGCATTTTTAAAAAGTTTTCTAGTTTTTTAGTGTTCCTATCAGTAAGTGATTAATTTGACCAAGTAATGTAAAATGTAATGAAGTAGATTGTTTTTTTGTGTGCTAAATCCACCTGTATTAAATATCTGGGCTTAGAAAATTAATCTGATATGTGGATGCTATCTTGTGCCCTGTCAGAAGAGCAATCTCAAGGCTTTTATTTTTACTATATATATTAAATGATGCATCAGAAGAAACCAGAGAAACAAATCCATCAAGATTTTGTAAATACCTTAGGGTGGACACTGGACTTCCCAGCTACCATGGAGAAAAGAAAAATTATGTTTTTGAATGCCAAATGGCTGTATGACCAAAGGTCACTTTTTAAATTGCATATTGACTGTGCTTTTTATTTTTAAAAATAATTAAATTTATCTTGTAGATTGTAAGCTCCATGTGAATAGAGTAAAATCTATATTTCTGATTGTTATCTTCCTATTTTCCTGCACATTGCATAGTTGGAGGGACAAAGTGAGGAAGTGGTGTTACTAAAACCCAGGTTCACCCAGTGAGAGCCACAGCTTGAAGGAAGGTCAGCCAGGGCTGAAAAGCCAACCTGTGGAATAGAGCAAAGGGGAGAAACACTTGAGACTCTTTCTTGTTCCCATCTTCCAATCTCACAGCAGTGACTCTCATTAACTAGACTGATTCTGAAGCCTGCTGGCAAAGGGTCATCAGCATTGCAATTTCCTGAGATTCTGGGGAAGGGTGGCAGATTTGATCTGTGTGTGACTGCTCTGCATGTACTGGGAACAATATGTGTGACAGAGAGCTTGTGAGGAAAAGAAGCAGACAAGGTGCCCTGAGTGCAGTTTGGGAGGTGGTCCTAGGGCACCACTCTCCATGAAGCAGGACACCCTGGCCTTAGCTAGACCAGGATCCCCCAAAAGCTAGACCCTTTTTTGTGTGAAAGAATTTCAAATTGTTTTGCATAAGGCTAAGCTTTATGGCCACAGGAAATAAGTTTTAAAAACATATATTCATAATTAAAACTCTCACATTAGTGACAACTGGTTTGCTAAATAAACCGATTGATATGACTTTTAAAATATATTCAGATAGAAGAGGTTTGTGCTACCACCATCTGAGAATTATACAATTTTTTAAAGAAAATAAAACATTGCCTCCTCAGTGTTCCCAGTACAGAACTAGGAGGAAAGAAAATATGTTATTTTTGTTTTATTATAAAAACATTGGTTTGGGCTAAAACAAGCTCCAGAACTTTTTTCTAAATCCTCTCACACCATGTTTTTAAAATCTTTGGATCAAGTATTCATAGTGGTATGTTGCTGCTAATAGAAATTTTTTTGTGAATAGCAACCAAGAAACTTATATATTAAGTCTGAACTGAATTACATAGGTGTGTTGGACTGGCTGATATTTGGCAATACTTACATCATCAAATTTTTAATATTGTAAACCTTTACTTAGAAAAGATGTAGAGAATTTGAGCAGAGATAAGACAAAGGAAAACATTTGGACTTTTACTTGCTCTGAATAAGTCAGCTCTGTCTCCGAGTTTACGTCTCAACTCAATAACAGCAGCCCACCCAAAGACTAATTAGACCTTCTTCTCAGCAGGTCTGAAAGGGAAAATAAATACTATATGCATACTCTAATACATATTAGAATCAATATATAATACAGTTATACACAAAACATGTACATATAAGCATATATCTATGTCTGTAACTAAACATTTATGTATATGTATATGTGTATATCTATTATACATAATGTAAAATAAGCACAATTTAGCATATATTAATACTATTTCTAATATATGAGCGTATGCATACACATTTTATTCAGTAATTTTATGAAAGAAGATTTGACAAATGTCCTATCCCCGTATCCTCATGTCAGTTATAGTCTCTATTAATGTTTGTGGTCTCAACAATGCCCAGGTGGGCCATACTGTTGTTTTTGAGTCAGAATCTCACTCTGTCACCCAGGCTGGGGTGCAGTGGCACTCTTACAGCCATTGTAGTCTCAACCTGCTGGGCTCAGGCCATCCTTCTGTCTCAGACTTCCAAGTAGCTTGAACTACAGGCATGCACTACCACACCCGGCCTTTTTCTTTCAATTTATCGTAGAGATGAGGTCTCACCAAGCTGCCCAAGCTGGTCTCAAACCTCTGAGCTCAGGCAATCCTCTTGCCTTGACTTCCCAAAGTGCTGGGATTATAGGCTTGAGACCCTGTGCCTGGTCAGTGGGCCACGTTTTAATGTGGTCTTGATCTCTGATAAGAAGGATGACCAGCAAACAGGCAGGAGAGTTCTGAAGGAGTGGGACTCGGACGGGGAGAGCCTGAATAGAGGAAGGGGAGAGGCAAGGTTCTTGGCACTTAGAACAGAGAAGACGGCCTTTGGACAGGAAGTTCCATATGAAAGTATGTTATTTGGCATCTCCATTTGAGGGGCAGTCTGGGACTTGGGACAGCACCTCCCTGGGGCATGTTCCTATGGTGGTGAGTGACAGATGTGCAGGCCAAGCCCAGGGAGTATATTTAAATCCTCTCCTATGTTCTTGTCCCATCTCCTGACATTTCACTCGGCAGAACCAGGAATATAGACTAAGCTCAAAGTCTACAGAAGGGCAAGTATATTTCAGCAGAGGGGGGAGAAAAGGGTCTGCATGTTGGCATGACAAAGGTTAGATATCTGCACTTTTATAAATGGGAAGAAGTGAAGAATTGAAGACAATAATGACGTCTACTGCAATCTGGCTAAATCCCAGATCCACCACGTTTCCTAATTGTGTAATAACCCCAAGTTGCCTTATACATCAGAACTTCAAATGCAGTTCTTACACTTTCTACATAAATCAGAGGAATAAGTGGTCACTCTCTCTTCCCCCTCCCTCCTCCTCCCCCCTCCCTCTCCCCCACCCACATTCCCTCCATTCCTCCCTTCTTCTCTTTTGGGATTAATAACTGGCAAGACATGGGGTGCTCACAGCCTTGCCCACTGTTGTTACCTGAAGTTTTATAGTTTTTCCATGAACAAACCCTCACTAATTTTTGTATGTCTTTGGTGAATTGCCAAAGCTCTGAAATATTTGTTTTTACAATTTTGTCAAGTGTTGTAGTTGTTTTATTACAGATATTTTGCTGAACTTATTATCTCAAACTGGAGTTACCTCTAAGCAAAATGTCTTAACTATATCATGGTGTATGTGTCTTTTCCTGTAAAAGGGATCACTAGAAATAACTAATGTATAGAATTGATCTGAAATACATTAGTATATTATTCATTGA
>NW_007260365.1:6185-11883 GCF_000164805.1 Carlito syrichta
GAAGTTTTATAGTTTTTCCATGAACAAACACTCACTAATTTTTGTATGTCTTTGGTGAATTGCCAAAGCTCTGAAATATTTGTTTTTACAATTTTGTCAAGTGTTGTAGTTGTTTTATTACAGATATTTTGCTGAGCTTATTATCTCAAACTGGAGTTACCTCTAAGCAAAATGTCTTAACTATATCATGGTCTACGTGTCTTTTCCTGTAAAAGGGATCACTAGAAGTAATAACTAATTATTATGTGTCTTTTCCTGTAAAAGGGATCACTAGAAATAATAACTAATGTATAGAATTGATCTGAAAATACATTAGTATATTATTCATTGAAGACTGAGAAGAGGGTCTAGCAAGTAGTTAGCACTACCTAAGTGGCAGTTCTATTAGTGGAGTTAACACATTTCTCTGCTTCATGAGAATCACCTGGGGTTGGCTTTAGCAGATCCTTAAAAAAAAGCAAAAAAAAAAGCAAAAAAGATACTGGACATACAAACACACACACACTCACACAAAAAGGCTCATTTTAGTTTTATTTCAATCATTTTATCTGTTGTGTGAGGCAGATGCTATTATCATTCAATTTTACAAGTGAGAAAACTGAGAATCGGGAATTTAATCTACCTGGTTAGGTTTTTTATTTAGAAGGTGGCAGCTCTGAGATGTAAACCTGGGTATATTTGGGTCTAAGCTCCAACTACCACATTGAACTGCCTACCCCTACAGACACACAGCACACACTCTATAAAAAATGGCATCTATAAGATTGCGTTCGTGACTTAACAAACAAAACAGTGAAAGCAACAGCCATAAATGTGACCTGACACCTCAACTTAAACTCCCCTCCCCCTTGTAGGTTTAAAGTTATGAGCTTCAAGTATCTTCTGTCAGCAAAGCTGAGTCTCTTGTTTCTAGAGCCAAGGAACAGCAGGAACCTTCAGACAGTCCATTGCTCTGGGAATGTTCCTCTTCGGGGAGAGTCAACCTTCACAGCATGTAAAACATCACGGAGAATCCCCAATAGCTGTCCCTGTGTTTTTAACAACTGTATTAAGATATAAATCACATTCTATGAAATAAATCCTTTAAAAATATACAATTTTATTCATTAGCTATTGGCATCTTCTCAGCAGAGTTGTGCAGTCATCATCAACATGTACTACTCGAACATGATATTCATCATACCCATAAGAAACCATGTACCTATTAGTAGTCACTCTCTTCCACCCCACCCTAGGCAACCACCCATCTACTTTCTATTTCTATGGATTTGACAACTGTGTATATATTACTTAACTGGAAACATGTAATTTGTGGTCATCTGTGTCTGGCTTATTTCACTTATCATGTTATAGCATGTGCATGAACTTAATTTATTTTAAAGACTGAATAATATGCCATGCCATAAATAAATTCCATTTTATTTATTCATGTATTAGCTGATGAGCATTTATCTTTTCCATTAAAATGCTAGCTTTTAATTTATTTGTCTGCAAATGGTTTTTAACAATATAAGAGGAAGATAGCTAAATATAGCATTTATAAAAAATGTATTTTAAGTACATTTTAGCATTAAATAGATGTTAACATTGGAGGAGGCTTTAAATGTTTCCCAGGAAATATTTATTGTGTATCTCCAGATATCACATTCTATACATGGTAGTAACTTATAAAGTAAAGTAAAATAATTATTTATGGGGAAAACCTTATTTGAGACAGGTCATTTAGCTTAAACTGAATCTCTCAATTTGAATAAATCAATCTGGAACCTAAAGGTAAAATGTTCCCAGAATGAATTGGTAATTTAGCCCCTGAAAAACCCTAACTAAAGAAAAAAAATAACAATTTTCCAGAGTCTCTGTTTTTAAATAAGTCTTATAAAGCATTTGCTTTACCCAAAACTTCAGCTTGATATTGTTTATATTGGTGATCTTTTATATTTCAGGCTAATGAGATTAGTTGAAAAATTATTCCTTGATTTTCTTTTTTTATAATTGTCAAGGGCCAAGTCTCAAGTATTCAAATGTGGCATCTTTTTTTCTGAAAATTAAAGGTGACCTGGGTATTCACTATTCTCTTCAGGCACATTATTTGGCTTTGTAGTCAGACATTTATTACTGGGCTAAAAATGATTGGGTAATTATTTTTATGAAGGACCAGCTGATATAGGCACCTGTTAACATAACCACCAGAGATCAGAGGAGTATCATTCTAAGTAATCTTCTTCACCATCTCTAAATAGTTATTTAAGGTTGGAATTTTAAGAGGAAACTTAAGTAGCTCTGAATAATAAAATTTAATTAGAAATCTTAGCCATTTAACAAAGACCCCAATGTATCTGAAGGAAAAAAAAATGACAAAAGTTAGTAGCAGGAGTAGCAAGTTATACAATAAGAAGTGTTGCTTCAATATGCCAATTAGACCCAGAGGACAAATGTATAAATTGCGCTCTGTAGTCCTTGAAATTGAAAAAAATGATTTGTTTTTCAGATTCTGTGAGTTGGTTTTCAGAAAGCAATTTAGCAACCTTATTACACTATGGCAATTAAAAAAATATTTATTATTGTAAAGTATGCATAGCATCATATTTGACTTTATGCTTCTAGTATATTTATAGTTATGCCACCACAGCCACAGTATGACTTTAAAATATTTCCACTATCAGCACTACACAAACATTAATCTATTATCTGTCTTATTGATTTATTTTTATGGATATTACTTTTATTTTATTTGTTTTTAATCACATTATTATGGTATGATTAGCACTCCATTTAAGTATGATAGATACAGTAGTAAAATTAAAATTGTTTCAAAAAAAATCCCAGTTATATCATTATAGTTTCAGATTTCTAGACTACATAATTTTAAAAAATATTAACAGCTTTCAAAAGAGTTTTAGAGTTTGTTTTTTTTTTTACCAACATATGTGGACTTTTCTCCAGTTGTTCATCCTGTGGGACACACAAGAGTCTATAACCTATGAAAAGGCTAATCTTAGTCATCCCAGAAATCTCTTTTGTTCCCTTTTAATTTTTCCAGAAAAGTAGGCAACTTACAGAAATAGAAATCCTAACCAAGAACCCTATGCTGCCAACAATGGAGAACAATGTGATACTTGAAGCATGGTTGCTTTACTTAGCTTAAAATGTTGTTTTCTGCCTCCTGTCACAGTAAAGAAAGGATACTCTCGATTGAAACCAAGTGTGTGTAACTAAAGAAGAGTCCCCACACAGGAAAGGAATAAAGCCATTTTATGTGAAGTGCGAATAAGGATCCCTATATTTCTTTGCCACCTCTGTTACATGGACCTCGAGTTAGATGCTTCTGACTCTCAAGATTTTAATTTCCTTGGTCACAAGAAGTGAGCAAAAATGTTGCCTGTTTGCACTAGAGGCATAGTAGGGACGAATTAAAGATGCTCAGGTATTTTCAGGAATATTATTTAGTCCTATTTCTGCTGGCTGCTCAGGGTTTTGAGACCCTCTTTTGCCCATGAGACTGAAATCCTGCTTCTCACAGGTGATTTACTTCTTATGGCTTTCAAAACTTTACCATGCCCCTATCCACACCACATTTAGAGCCACTATTGTACAATATGTGTTCCAATTCTGATGTTGAGAATCCCAAATGCTACCAACTTGGTCAGCAATTAGGGTTTTTACTTCTAGCCTTCAGAACTTTGTCAGCGATGGACTGACACCTGTCTTACCTGAAGTGAAGGTAGGTAACTGATTTCTATTTAGTTAATTAAGTTCCTGGAAACAGTATGCTCTCACAAGGAAATGGATGTATAAAAGAACTTCAGAAAAGCACCATATCTATTTTACAGTCAACGTTTTACTATGGTCCAAAGGAAAATCTTCTCTAGTGGTTCATCTTTTCAAAGGGAGATAGTATCCTAGAGGAAACATATATCCAGCCTAAATATTGCCATTTCACCTCTCCTTACTCATGGAAGCCTAGTCTAATCATTCATAGCACTATTTGATCCTCTGAGTCTACATGTGCCCACAGAATCCTTCAACACACATTTAATCACGGAACCAGTTGGAATTGGCTTACAAAGTCAGTTCAAAATCATCATTACCTCAATATGGACATAAGTAAAACAGCAATATGGGTTTTGGGGTAGATGGGCTTAGGTTTGAAGCCTGTGGTCCACTTACTATATTGCATGACCTAAAACAATAGATAAAACATCTTTTAATCACACTTTTATCTTTTATAGGATCAGAATAATGCCTACATGGCAAAGTTGTTGTAAAGATTAAATGAGTCACATTTATTTTGTTTGTTTTCACTACTGATTATTAATTAGGATATAGATTTAAACAAGAAAAAATTGTGCTTTACCTTAAGTTAAAGTTTGGATTGGGACAATGGCTCTCTTCAGCAGCCATCAAGCCTCAGACTCTTGACGTTTGCTTCTCAGTCATTCCTAGGGATGTGTAACGGTGGAACTGGTTCAAGGCCACATTCTACTATGTCCCATTAAGGCCAACAGGAAGGAGAAGTGGGAAGAGGAGGACTTGCCTTGCCTTTCCTTTTCAAATGCTGATTCCAGATGATGAACATATCATTTAGTTTACACTCAATTGACAACAACCCAATATGACCACATCTAGATGCAAGAATTTCTGAAAAATACAGTCTTTATTCTTATCATTTGTTTAAAAATATACATTTTGTTACCAAAAAAGAGGAGAAAGTATAGAGGAGAACACCTGGCCATCTCCATCACAGCCATACAGGAATGACAAACACAGTACTGCCAGTCAATACATATATGGTAAATAAATTATTGTTATTTTATTAGGACTTTTTGAAAATTGAATACATGACACTTGCAGAAGTTTTGCCTTAAGCAAATTTTTGAAATATTTTTATCTCTTCAATTGAAGATTATCCAAGGCCAATACTTTTTCAAAATTGAAAAAAACATCTTAAAGTGCACAATTCAGTGTCATCCAATACATTCACAATATTGTAAAACTACCACTTGCATCTAATTCCAAAACATTTTCATTACCCCAGAGGCAATCCTGACATCTACTAGTCTGCTTTTATTTTTGTCTCTGTAAATTTACCTATTCTCAGTGTTTCATATAAATAGAATCATAAAATATATGACATTTGTTTCTAGAGTCTTTGTCTTAGCTTTAGAATATATTTTTTTAAAAAAACAATGGAACAAAAATTTACCACTCAACAAGACAACACAATTTAGAAAAATGGGCAAAGGTCTTGAATGGATATGTCACCAAAGAAGATGTGCAAATGACCAACAAGCACAAAAACCATGTTCACTTTAGTCCTCAGGAAAATTTAAATCAAGACCAACATGTTGGGGAATAAAGTGAATCATTGTGCATAAGATCTGAGTTAAAAATATGGGTATATTATGATCCTTTGCTTCTAGAAGATTGTGTCATGATTACTCAGGCAGGGTTAAGAGATGGCTTTTCAAGATATAGTTCAATAGAAATCAGAGAATTTGGAACTGAGTTAATAGGGTAAGATTATGTAAGTATTCCTCCTCCTCACTCAGTCATTTTCATACACCATCCAAGTGACTACCACTAGGTTATATTCTCCAACTAAAAAATGATACAATTTAGGAAAGCAGCTAAGTACAACTCAGCCCAATTATTGAGAAAGCTTTCTTCAAACTGCAAAATTGCAAGTAATGAGGAAGTG
>NW_007260366.1:0-1359 GCF_000164805.1 Carlito syrichta
CCTCCTTAAATGTCTTGTAGAATTCTGCAGGAATGTCATCTGGACCAGGGCTTTTCTTTGTAGGAGGTTTCTTATTACATAGTCGATTTCCTTGATTGTTATTGGTCTATTTAGGGTCTCAATTTCTTCTTGTTCCAACCTAGGTAGGTTGTGTGGTGTCAGAAAGTCCTCCATTTCCTTAAGGTTTTCAAGTTTGTTTCCATACAAGTGTACGTCGTAGTCTGTAATGATCTTTTGTATTTCTTCAGGGTCAGATGTGACTTCATCTTTTGTGTTTCTGATTGTGCTTATTTGATTTTTTTC
This sequence comes from Carlito syrichta, assembly GCF_000164805.1. Lineage (NCBI taxonomy): Eukaryota > Metazoa > Chordata > Mammalia > Primates > Tarsiidae > Carlito > Carlito syrichta. The sequence continues at coordinate 304 of NW_007260366.1, forward strand.
TCATTTTTTCTTGATCAGTCTAACTAGGGGACCATTGATCTTGTTTATCCTTTCGAAGAACCAGCTTTTTGTTTCATTGATTTTTTGTATTATCTTTTTGTCTTCTATGTCCTGGATTTGGGCTCTTATTTTGGTGATCTGGATTTTTCTGCTGAAATTAGGGTTTTTGTGGTCTTGCTCTTCCAGCTTCTTTAGGTGGCTTGTTAGGTTGTGAATTTATGTTCCTTCCATTTTCTTCATGTGTGTTTGTAGGGATATAAATTCCCCTCTTACTCCAGCTTTCACGGCATCCCATAGATTTTGAAAAGATGTTTCTTCATTTTCATTTGTTTCCCAGGTATCTTTTGATCTCTGTTTCGATATCTGTGTTAACACCAGGAAGTTGCTTAGCATCCTGCTGTTTAGTGTCCATGTCTTTGTGGGTTTTGGGGGAATCTTATTGGTGTTGATATTTATTTTTATTCCACTGTGGTCTGAGAAGGTGCATGGCAAAATTTCAATCTTATGAAATTTGTTTATGCTTGATTTATGGCCAAGGAGGTGGTCAATCATAGAGTACCTTCCATGTGGATATGAGTAGAATGTATATTCTGTGGTTGTTGGGTGGAGTGTTCTATAGTATCAATCAAGTCCGTTTGGTCAAGAGTCGGATTGATGTTCTGAATTTCCTTGCTGATTTTTTTGTCCTGATGATCTTTCTAGGGTTGCGAGTGGGTTATTAAAGTCCCCAGCTATGATAGTGTTAGAATCAATATCTTTTTTAAGTTTGACTAGAAGCTGCTTTATGAAAGTTTGTGCTCCTATGTTGGTTGCATATGTGTCTAGGCTGGTTATTTCTTGTTGATGGATTGAACCTTTTATCATTATGTAGTGACCTTCTGTGTCTTTTTTAATTTTTGATAGCTTAAAGGGTATTTTGTCTGCGATTAAGATTGCAACTCCTGTCTGGGCTCTCTGGCTCAGCCTATAATCCCACCCTTTGGGAGGCCAAAGTGAGTGAATTGCCTGAGCCCGCGGGTTCGAGACCCACCTGGGTAACTTGGCAAGACCTCATCT
>NW_007260366.1:1379-2081 GCF_000164805.1 Carlito syrichta
ACCTCGGTTATGATAGTGTTAGAGTCAATATCTTTCTTTAGTTTTCCTAGAAGTTGCTTTATGAAAGTTGGCGCAACTATGTTGGATGCATATATGTTTAGGATAGAGATTTCTTGTTAATGGATTGAGCCTTTTATCATTATGTAGTGGCCTTCTGTATCTTTTTTGATTTTTAATAGCTTGAAGGGTATTTTGTCTGAAATTAAGATCGCTACTCCTCCTTTCTTTTGTATTCTGTTCGCCTGAAAGTTTGTTTCCCATCCTCTTACTTTGAGTCTGTGGGTGTCCTTTCTAGTGAGGTGAGTCTCTTGAAGGCAATAGATTGTTGCCTGATGATATTTTATCCATTTTGCCATTCTATGTCTTTTCAGTGGTGCATTTAGTCCATTCACATTTAGGCTAATAATTGAAATGCAAGAGTTGATCCCTGTCATAAGGTTCTTACAGAGTTGTTCCTGTTTGTTTGTTGTCTTTCTTTGGGTTTTGGAGTTGGTACATGTGTGTTTTTAATCTTTTGCCTGTACTCTTGTGAAGAATGTTGTTGTTCTTTTTTTTCTTCTGTGTTCAGTACTTTCTTAAGTGTTTCTTGTAGAGGTGGTCTGGTGGCAGCATAGGTTCTTAGGGATTGGATATCTGGAAAATATTTCAATTCTCCCTCACTAGTGAAGCTTAGTTTGTCTGGGTAGGTTATTCTTGGTTGAA
>NW_007260366.1:2621-28407 GCF_000164805.1 Carlito syrichta
CTCCTTCCTATTTTCCTCTTGTCTCTCCTCAATTTTTAAAATTCTCTCCATTAATGCCTTGATGTCTGGGTTTGTTGCAAGTAACCAGTCATTCTGGGGGCTCTTCATTGTTTGTGTTCCAGAATCTGTTTTCTCAGTGTCTGATCTCCCAGGGGTCTGTGTGAGACCCATATTCTTCTTTTGGTTTTTCTTCATTTGTGTGGTTTCCCCCCTCCCTACTTTTTCCTTCTCTCCATGTCACCGTCTTCTTTAATTCTGTTATTTGGGGGTAAAGGGATTGGTTTTACTTCTGTTTGTTCAATCTCCTATTCTTTATGTATGCCCTCTTACTTTGTGCAATTCTTGGGTTGCTCTGTAGGTTGAGGGTGGTCCTTTTTGCAGTTTTGAGATTTACTTAAGGGGGAGCTGTGATTCAAGATCTATCTGCAGGTGCTGGTCTTCACTGACAGGTGTATGAAGAATCTGGAACCCACTTGTCACTGCCTTGGAATCTGTCCGTGCAGTGGGGCTGTAGGTTTACTCCCTGAAATAAAATGTTCTTAGCAGAGGGGAGAGAATAGAGCAGACAGTGGGTTGAAGAGGGGGGTGGAGAGATAGAGGAGTAAGGGGGAAAACAAACGAGTGTGCCAACAAATAGAGAGAGAGGCCTATACTGAAACAGATAAAAACAATAGATCACAGCTACAGATGAACCAACTCTCTTATAGACAAAAATAAAACATATAGTGATGCTAACATACCAGCTATCCAACCACCTTATTAGTGTGGTGTTCCTCTATACAAAGATATGGTTTACAGAGAGAAGAAAAGAGAAGAAAAGGAAGAGGAAAAAGAAAAAAAGGAACAATACAGTAGGAATAGAATTAAGTCATTAAACTAACAGAATCAATGAAGCACACTCTGAGACATTTCATTTAAGTCCAATGTCCTTTCAGGTCTGATTTCTAGTTTTCTTTTCAAGCTGGTAAATTAGTTTGCAGTTAGGGTCAGTTGCCTCTGGTCTGCTGTGAAGGACAGTTCAGATCACCCTCTGTTCACCACTGTGGCCTACGTCTTTGTCAAGCATGTTTCTCCCGTTTTGGTGTTGTTACCTTGAATCACCAACAGGTGGTGTTATCTCAGCTCTCACCCCAGCGGGGGTGGGGCTGGACAGGGACGGCAGAGGCTGAAGATGGCAAGATGGCTGCCTGCCTCAGGGTAGACGGCAGGAGACTTACAGCGGGCAGGTCGTCTTGGTTGCAAGAGAGGCGGCAGCGATCCCAGCAGATCTTCCCTGAAGGGGCTTCAAGGACTGAAGTTGTGGATTGCCTCTGGCCTGGGTGGTGCGATGTGCTACCGCCAGCGGTGGCAGTGGCTGCGGCGGCGGCGTCTGCACTGCAGTGGCTGTCCAGACCGCTGCGATGTCCCAGCGGTGGCAACGGCCGAGCTCTGTATGAAGAGCGGGCTGTGATGTTGGGGTCCGTAGCCCCCGGGGCGAGAGTCAGAGACCCACTGCAGTTCTCCTTTGCAGAGGTTTTCACAGACCGGGTTGCCCCGTGGCCATCTTGCCGGAAGTCCCCCTTGGTTGACCTTTAGCTGCTCTCCTTACATTAAGAGTAAATGCATTAAAAAGAAGAAGAAAAACAAGAAAAACAGGGAATGTAATTTGCACGGCTACAGCTTCTGGGAAGAGGTGCTCAAGATTGCTCTGTCCATAACTCAAGGATCTGGAGATACCTGGGAGACACCTGCTCTGAGGTGGACTTTCCATGAGAGGCATCAAGTGGCTAAATGTCCTCCATGGCTTGCTTTCTTGGCTCTTGGAACCCCATGGATTGCTCTTTCTTTCTCTTCCTCCCTCCCATCCTTCCTTCCTTCTTTCCTTTCTTTCTTTCTGAAATTTGTTTCCTATGGCTAGGTAACAGGAGAAAATTCCATTTCCTCTATTTAAACCACATGGGAACCAAGGTGGGACACAGATGAAGAGGGACATACGCAGCCCTTAGACCATCCCTTCCTGGAGACCAGTGATTTCCAAAGCGTAATCCGCAGGACCTTGGGGGAGGGGTCATTCCAAGCCCTTTCAAAGGAATCTGTGAGGTCAAAACTGTTTTTATTATAATTCCAAGGCATTATTTACCTCTTCCCATGTGCCAATATGTGCACCGATGATGTAGAAACAGTGGTGGATAAAATTCTGGTGCTTTAGGGTGAATCAAGGCAGTGGCGCCAAATCATGCTCATCGTCCCTGATTCTTCACTGTGTTTACTTTCAGGGAGAAGAAAGTTAATTTCCATTAAGAATGTCCTTGATGCAGAAGTACGAAGGGTTAATTTTATTAAATCTTGGCCTTTGAATCCACTTTAACTTTTTGTGTGAACTGATGTGAAATGCACATGAAGCTCTTCTGCTGAAGACTGAAGTGTGATGATTGTCTTTAGGAAGGGCACTTGTGTGAATCTTTAACTCTGAACTGGCTGGTTTTTAAAAAAATTTTTCATAAGACACATGTTTACTTAAAGAATGACTGATGGACAAACGATAGCCACTCAGACTTGGGTATCCGCAGACATTTTCTTGAAAATGAACAAGATGACCCTAGTCCCTCAAGGAAAACAACAGTCTGAATTTATTGCCAATGATAAAATTCAAACCTTCAAGAGAATACTAGACATTAGAAAAATGGAAGTTTGAATACCTTGCATCCATCACTGTTAGCTCGTGGTTTTCTAACTTTAAAGCCATTTCTGGTGAGATCAGTGGTGATAATACCAAATGTGATTTTTTTTTGACACAGTGGTATTGACATGTGTCACTAATTAGAAGATGTGCATAACTTAGGAAACAGATATTTTCCAAACAACTGCTATGTGCTGTTACAAAATCAAGCGAGTAAAAAAGCCATTCAAAATGCAAGCTAGTCGGCCTCGGTGGCTCAGTCGGTAATCCCGCGCTTTGGGAGGCTGAGGTGAGTGGATTGCCTGAGCCCGCGGGTTTGAGACCCGCCTGGGCAGCGAGACCTCATCTCTACAATAAAATCAAAAAATTAGCCGGGCGTGGTAGCGCATGCCTGTAATTCTGGCTACTCGGAGGGCTGAGGCGGAAGGATCGCCGGAGCCCAGCAGGTCGAGGCTGCGGTGGCCGGGAGCGGCCACTGCACTCCAGTCTGGGCGACAGAGTGAGACTCCAACTCAAAAAAAAAAAAAAATGCAAGCTAGACCCATGGATGTCAAGTCACATCAGTGAATAAAACGTCCATTGACACAATTTCATCTTACTTTGCTGTAAGGGACTATTATTGGGTAATCCACTCGGGCCACCTCCCACTGTGGGAACTTTTCTGTCCTCTCAATAAATCCTGCTTTCAAAAAAAAAGAGACTATTATTTGCTGAACTTTTGTGTAGTATTAAGAAGAATCTCCACAATTATCAAACGAAAATGAAAAATTCCTTCCTTTTCCAACTAAATGTTTGTTTGAGGTGATTTTTAAATACAGTTTAATGACAACAGCATATTGCAACAGATTGAATGTAGAAGCTAGTGCAAGACTCCAGCTATCTTCCGGCCAGACATTAAAGAGATTTGTAAAAATGCAAAACAATGGCGCTGTTTTCACTAATTGTTTTTGTTTTAGAAATTATCATCATGCTTAATAAAGATGTATTATATATGTTTACATGTGGTTGGCTTATTGTTGTTATTTTTAAGTGAATTAATCAATATTTCTAGAATGGTAAACATTGATAAAGCTCACATAAACAAAAGATTTTTGGAGCTGTAAATCCATTTCAAGAATATAAAAAAGTCCTGAGACCAAAAAATTTGAGAACCATGGGTCTAGGCTCCAGAAACTGGATGAGGAGTGCATTGTACAAGGAGGACCCAAAAACCCCGGAATTTATTTATTGAAAATTGTGTATTTATTCTTTACATGTTTAAACTTCAGTCACCTTCAAAGTGTTCTCTGTTTGACGCAAGTCACCTATCAAGATACCTTTTTCACTGCTCAAAACAGTTTTTGAGCTCATCAGTTTTGATGCCTTTTAGTACTTCTGCCATTTTTTGTTTTACCTCTTCCACATTGGCAAAACATTTCCCTTTGAGGACTTTTTTCATCTGGCGAAACAATCAAACAAAAATTGTTGGGGACGAGATTGGGTGAATAGGGCAGGTGGCGCATGGGGGTCATATCATTTTTGGTCAAAAACTGCTGAGCACTCAGTGCGGTGTGGACAGTTGTGCTCATAAATCACCCATGAGGAAATGTGCAAAGGTGTTGAAAGAATCCTCCCCGCCGCAAAATTCACTGAAGCCAAATGCAGCCTCTCACAGCAACGCTAGCTAGTACACTGATGCCGATGGGTTCCCTGCACGACAAGGGGCCTGCCCTCCAAAAAACAATTTTGAGTTATTTTGGGTACCCCCTCATGTGATTTGAACCCAATGCTCTAATTAGTAATAGAATGTTTATTTGCTTGTAATGTCCCCTGTGTCTGTAAATGTCAATCTGGAAGCCCCAAAATAATGCATGTCCTTTTAGGACTTCGGTTCAAGAGACATGGGTCTGATATTCAGCAGCATCTGTTCGGAAATACCAGGCAAATTGACTTGCCACAACTGTGTGCAAGTTAAGCAGAGGCTCAAACCCTTGCTTGTTTTATAACCAGGGTTTTGATTAATTCCTTCATGGACTCCTGAACCAAAGGACCTGAAATGACATGTATTTTGCAGGCTGAAGATGGTTTCTTCTACTGAAGTGCCGAAATTAGGGCTGAATTTTATACGCAAAATGGGATTGAAACATTTACTTCCTGCCTCTAACTGTTTTAACAAGTTTAACAACGAGAAATCTTGGTTGCTAGGCAAGTGCCTTTAGAAAGTCAGATCCCAAGTTCCGAATTTAGACTTGACCCCCTATCTTGGCTCGATAATCTGTCAAGCGTTCATGGAATTCACTTGCTCGTAATCCAGGGGCCACTTAGGAAAATTCCAAAGCTCAATATCCTCAGGCCCTTTTTGATGTGCTTTTCCACAGAGCCTCACTTGCTGGGGGGGGTGAGGTTTGCAAATAAATATTTTCAGATCGTTCTGTCACTTGACAGCCCCCAAAGGCAAGCATGATGTATCTTCATAGGGCTGGAAAAAAAACAGTCAGCCTTGTCTTGCTGTGGAGCATGTGAGGGTGAGCTCCTCACTGGGAAGCAGCAGATACAGAGTGATGGGGTGGGGGGGCTTTCTGAAGGCTGTGCTGGTTTAATTTAAACCTCCCCCTTTTGGGGGGTGGTTTCTTATTCTGACTTGCATCAGCTCTCGTGCTTGGAGTTCCTGAAGCTTTCTTGAGAATGTGGGTGGTGGGGTTCTCCCAGCTTACCCTGAGCCCAAGAGGCACTGGCGTCTCCAAACTCACATCTTAGACAGAAGAGGGCTGTGGGGTCTCCCTGAGCCCTTCAGGCTCCCAAGAACAGCTGGGTCATTTCTGGAGATCCCAGACTGACGAAGGCGGAGCTCAAGGGATGAGCTGCCCAGGTTACAGGTTGATCCTGTGAATATCACACACCCCGCCCCCCACTTGGAACCACAGTGCCTCTGAGTGGAAGACTGAATCGTTCAGATCCAGCCCCAGATCACGGTGTAAGAGATGAGGTATTGAAATAGTAGTCAGTCTCTGTGCCTGTTTTTGCTTTAACAGCTGTGTGACTTTAGGTAACTCATACAACCTCTCTGAGTGCATTGTCTCATCTGCAAACGAGTGAATTGGGCTCACATCACTAAAATACTTCTGGCTTGGGCATTCATGAAACAATTTCCTGGCCACGATCAGGAATGGTCCTCAAGAGAGCAAATAAGTACAAGAAATCACTTTCATGCCTTCCTCCAACAAGCCTAGTCCTGGTGTATTTTCCGGAAGAAGAAGAGATCATTCCCACTGGCTCCAGCGTGGGCATCCAGGGGACAGGGTGTGGGCATACATTGGGAGAGCTGCCTGTGGCAGGTTTTCCTGGGTAGGTTAGAAGTAGTTCATTGGGGCCTTTCCATATGCGTGGCACCCCTTCTAAGTGCTTTAGGGGATTAACTCATTTACGTCTCATATCAAGCCCTTTGAGGTAGACACTATCATTTCCATTTTACAGACGGGACCAGGGAGACACAGACAGGTTGTGTAGCTTCTCCAAGATGACATAATGAGCAAGAGGCAGAGCTAGGACTCAAAGGCAGGCAGTCTAGCTTCTGAGTCCAGACCCTTCACAACTACTACCCTGACCTCTTGTTCCTCATCTGTCTCCCAGTCGCCACTTCCTTGGCCTCATGTTCAGAATCCCTTAGGCCTGGACCTTGTACATGGGTGTCTTGTCTAAATGTCTTCCCAAGATGGTTTCTCACCCTCCTCACGTCACAGCCCATGAGTGATAAAGAATTGTCCATACACAGATCTACACATCATGTATTGCTCAGGTCTTTTGTCATTTACGATAGAGAATTAGCCACTGGCCACATGTAGGAATAAGGCTGACTCCACTCCCACCCCAACCCCCAGATACAGCACTCAATTTGGGATGAAATGGGGCTGTCTCTTTAAGATATCAAGTGTGGAAGGGTGGTTGATGATGAAAAAAATATGACTCCAAAACCTAACAAAAGACTTGATCGTCATTTCAAGAGGTCAGTATGATAGCACATCCACACTCAGGTAGTTTCTGGCTCTTACTATCTCATCAAATAATTCATTGAGCTGTCTTTTCTTACTCCACACTTGACGTCTTTAATACATAAGCATTGATGACAATGAGCTGAGATCATTCCTTCTAATTCTACATGCCCATCCTCTCCTCTGCCTTGAGGGTGTCTATATTTTCTCTCAATTATATTGCTCTTTATTGAAGAACAGTGGAAGCACGGTGTCACCGACACTCTTATAGACTATCAAAAATATTTTCTAACTAGATTGTTTGAAAACACCCCATTTCAGAGATTAAAATGGTTGGCGATGTTGTCAATGAAATCAGCTTCAGCAAAATCAATGGGAGAATGTCCTCAATGTCGTGATGCCAATGCGTGTTGAAAAAAAAATGCAAGATGGTTTTAAAGGGAAGTACCTTTTATTTTTCCTGATTTTTGACTCTGCTGTGGTTTCCAGGAAGGGTGACCGAGAAGACTCGGGTTGTTCACGTGAGTTCCTACTGGCAAGAGACCTGGAAATCCCACTGAGCTTGTTCACGCTTCTTGTCCTACATTTTTCTTTTCCAGTGATTCTCAGGAGGGGGCAATATGCTCCCCGCATCAGGAGGAATTTGGATATTTCTGTGGAGTTTTGTGGTTTGCCACAATGATTGAAGAAGTGCTATTGGCATTTGGAGATGGGGTGGTTGGTTATGGGGTCAGTTCTATAATGTCCCAAGTCCTCTTTTTTTTTTTTAAAAAAATGCTTCATTGAGATACAATCTACACACCATACAGGTCTCCACTTAAAGTTACAATTCAATGGCTTTTAGTATATTCAGAGTTGTGCAACCATCACTGAATCAATCTTAGAATATTTCCATGATCACAGAAAGCATCCCCCTGATCACTTTCCATTCCCCCCACCCCCATCCCCAGCTCTAGACAGCCAGAAATCTACTCTCTGTCCCTGTAAAGTTGCCTTTTTTGTTGTATGTTTCACACAAGTGGAATCATACAATATGGTGCCCTTTTTGACTGACTTCTTTCACTTAGTGTGGTATTTTCAAAGTTTAGGCGTGCTGTCGTATATATCAAAATTGTATTTCTTTTCATTGCAGAATAATATTCCATTGTATGGATATACCATATTTGTTTTTTATCCATTCTTCTGTTGATGGCCTTTGAGGTGGTTTCTACTTTTGAGCTATTGTGAATGTTATGTCCGCTATGAACATGCATGTGCGAGTTTTTGTGTAGACACATGGTTTCATTTCTCTTGGGTATCTACCAGGAGTAGGCTTACTGGGTCCTATTGTAAGTCTATCTGCCAGATTGTTTTCTAAAGCAGTTCTACCATTTTACATGCCTACCAGCAGTTCATGAGGGTTTTGATCTCTCCACATTCTCACTGACACTTGTTATGTGTGTCTTTTATTATAGTCCACCTAGTGGGAATAAAGTAGTATATTACTGTGGTTTTGATTTTCATTTCTCAGATGGCTAGTGATGCTGAACATCTTTTGATGTGGGACTTGTGTACTTGTGTATTCTTTGGAGAAGCATCTATTCAGGTCTTTTGTCCAGTTTAAAATTGGGCTATTTGTCTTTTTATTGTTGAGTTGTAATACACCTTTACATATTTTAGGTAGAAGTTCCTTATTGGATGTATGATTTACACAATTTTTCTCCTATTCTATATGTGTTTTGCTTTTTTCACTTTCTTGGTGGTATCCTTGGAAGCACAAAAGTTTTTTTCTTTTTTTAAATTTTGATGATATAAAGACAATTTTTACACAATAAATTCTTACCCAGAGTGCCAATGGTATGAGCACTGCCAAAAGTCAAGTTAAAAGCACTTGGAATTAAATCAATAGTCTTGTTGCTTACTGAAATCTTTAAATACACAAAAACCAAGTTTGCTTTTTCTTCTTCCAAAATGTCACCAATATCTGGTACAAGACTTTCCTACTTAAAGCTTTTGTTTATGTGAGTCATTAGAGAATAGTTCAGATTTAAGTGAACTTTTGTTTTGTTTTGTTTTTCCTTTGCCCTATTTTATTTCTTACTAAAAATAGGATTGATGTTTAGTTGGTAAGTCTCATATTATGAGTATATTTTAGCATTTTTGGAAACTAAAGGGCGCTTGGCTACATATGTGCAAAAGTCCAGCGACATGACACAACATGGAATATTGAGGAAATAGCAAGAAATTCAACGTCATTAAGCATTGCACATTTGCGTAGCTGAGAGCAGGTACTAAAATTGAGACCTCAGCAGGAGAGGAAAGGAGACAGTAAGAAGAGAAAAGGGAAAGTAAAAAGAAGAGATGGATAAAAATAGGGAAGAAAAGACAGAAGGAAGTGGAAAGAAGAAAAAAATGATAGAATTGGAAGAAACAGAGAATTGGAAAGTCCTCTCAGGCACCATCTAAGAGGCATCTTGGGCCACTTCTTCAATGTCTGCCCATTGCCTACCTTCCCGTTGCTGGGAAAGAATTCTCAGCACTTACCATCTGGCATGATGCAGCGGGGAGACCCATCTTCTCCCTTCAGCGCATTTTGGAAGGCTCAGAGTGTGGCATTTCTATCTGTCCTCAGCCATAATACAGAGCATGGGCACAGTAGACCTGAGGCATTCTTCATCCAAGAGCTACCGCAGTCCAGGACCTGTAGCATGACTTGTAATTGGCCTGAGGCAGAAATCTGAATCCCTGCGAGGCGAGGGTGGCTTGGGAGAACTGAGCTGATCACCCAAAGCCCATACCCATCCTGGTATGGATTTGTTCTCTCCTGGTTACTTTACTCTACACTTGAAGTGGAAAGCGTTAGAGTGGAATTTTAAAAACTGGAGTTTAATAGAAACTCAAGGGTTCATTAAACATATTGAAGGGAGAGTAGGAGATAGGAAGATGGGTGAAATGGAATACCATCTATAACTTTCTCATATGTAACTCAATCACATTAAGACTGAGTACAATCATATCATACGTTAGCTCTCTTTGGTTAACACAAGGAACAGATAAAAAATTAAAAGGAAGGACTGAAAGGGCTTTATTGTTTATTAACACCTTTACCGGCATCACAAGTGAATGTAATGATCATTTGGCAATGTTGATTGAGTGAGTTAGAGGCTGCCCGACACCCCTGGGGAGTGTAATTATCCGGAGACCTTCAAAGATTTTCTTCAGACACTTCATGTTGTGAAATGGTGATGTCAAAATAGATCCAGAAACCATCATCCCCCCAGGGACAGATTCCTGGGAAAGATGCTGACGTCTCTGTTTCAAAGAAAGTAAGTATGTGGGAAGTCCATCCATGGAAATGTTCCCAAAAGAGATTGGTCACTGGGTATGCATTTCTTGTTTTGTTATTTGTACTAATATTTCCCATCAGTGAAAAAATGTAACTGTTTCTGTTTATCATCACTACTTTAAAATATTGTGTCCTACAGTGAAGCCTAATTTAGATGAAGCTGGGCAAGGATAAACACATCTGTCCAGGCAGGCCAGCATGGAGGTTGGGTGAAGTGATAGCCTGGGTGGCACCCGGTGGAGCTTAATGACTGCCTTTTATGCATGTGCTGTGTAAACAGCCCTGTTGACTTTCAGACATGAATTTGTCACAATTGTAAGTCTAGATTCTCCTCCATTTAGGCAGCAAAAAGCTGTTATTATCCCTTGCTAGATGATCTCTTACTGGCTGCTTGTGTTCTTGCTTCATTGTGCTGTGGATTGTGGATAAGTGTTCAGAATCACATTTCCATCTAGCAGAGCTGCTTAGAAACCAGTCAAGAATATACTTCCGATTTAATTACACCCGGCTTTGCCTGATATGTAAGACAGGTGGTGTGTTATATCATTCTTCATTTTTTTTTTTTGAGTTGAGGGTCTTACTGTGTTGCTCAGTCTGGAATGCAGTGACACAACTTCAGGTTGCTGCTGCTTTGACCTTCTGACCCAAGCCATCCTCCCACCTCAGTCTCCCTAGTAGCTGGGCCTATAGGTGTGTGCCACTACACCAGGCTAATTTGTAAAGTTTTTTAAGTGACAGGGTCTCTCTATGTTGCCCAGGCTGGTCTTGAACTTCTGGGCTCATGCGATCCTCCCACCTCGGCCTCCCAAAGTGCTGGGATTACAGGCATGAACTACCATGCCCAGCCACTTAATTCCTCTTGATTATTATTTATTACTTTTCAAAATTTTGAGTTGGAGTCTCACTCTGTCGACCAGACTTGAGTGCAATGGCATACTCATAGCCACCACAGCCTCAATATGCTGGGCTCTGGCAATCCTTATACCTCAGCCTTCCAAGTAGCTGGAACTACAGGCGTGCACCACCACACTCAGCTAATTTTTTCATTTTTGTTGTAGAGAGGTGGTCTTGCCAAGTTTCCTAGGCTGGTCTTGAACCCCTGGGCTCAGGTAATTCTCTTACCTTCGCCTTCCAAAGTTCTGTGATTATAGGTGTGAGCCACTGTGCCCAGTGGACTTCATTTCTCTTAATAAAAAAGCACTTTTCAGGCCGGGCACGGTGGCTCAAGCCTGTAACCCCAACACTTTGGAAGGTCAAAACGAGAGGATTGCCTGAGCTCAGGGGTTTGAGACCAGCCTGGGCAACCTGGTGAGACCTCGTCTCTACAATAAATAAGAAAATAAGCCGGGCATGGTGGCACCTATAGTTCCAACTACTTGGAAGACTGAGGCAGAAGGATCACCTGAGCCCGGCAGGTCAAGACTGTGGTGGCTGTGAGTGGGCCACTGCACTCCAGCCTGGGCAACAGAGTGAAACTCCAACTCAAAAAAAAAATGCTTTTCACAAAAATGATGCCAATATCATATCATGGTATATATATATATATAGATATATATATATGATATCATATATATGATATATATATGATATTGGCATCATATTATATTATATTATATATTATATTATATATATATATAATTTCAATATATTATATATTATATTATATTATATATATATATATAATTTCAAGGTTCTCTAAAAAAACAGAACCAACTCTCCTGAGAGAGAGAGAGAGAGAGAGAAAGAGAGAGAGAGAGAGAGAGAGGTGTTTAGCATAGGAATTGGTTCATGAAATTATGGAGGCCAAGAATTTCACATCCCAAGAGCTGTGATCCACAAGCAAGAGAGCTAGGAAAGCCCATGGTATCATTCAGTCTAAGACCAAAGATCCAGAAACCAGAGAAACCCATGGTCAATGGTATAAGTCCCAGTCTAAAACCTGAGACCTGAGATGGTTTGTGATCGTGTAAATCTCTGAAGGTCTGGGAATGAGAAGTTCAGATGTCAGAGGGCAGGAGAATATGGATGTTTCAGGTCAAAAAAAGAGAAAGCAAATTGCCCATCTTCCATCTTTTTATTTTATTAGATCCTCACCAGATTGGATGATGTCTACCCATACTGCTGAGGATGATCTGCTTTACTTAGTCTACCAATTCAAATGCTAATCTCTTCCAGAAACAGCCTCACACAGACACACGCAGAAATACAGTTTTCCCAGCTATTTGGGCATTCCTTAGCTCAGTCACATTGACACATACAATTCACCACCATGTCTATATTTTTATATGTAGCCACAACAGTTTATTGCTTTGTTTATTTAAGCCCAAGTGGAGAGCAAGCAGCATAGGGAACTCATAACGGTCAGGATTCCTCAATTCAAAGTGTTTAACAACTTCTCAAAACATGGGGAATGTGGATTGTGTGTTGGGAAGGGAGAAGATTCGCAATGATTTATCTATTTTTGTTTTTGTTGCCTGTACTTTTGGGATCAAAATTGAAAAATCATCGCCCAGTTCAACGTATATTTTTTCCCTATGTTTTCTTCTAATAGTTTTACAGTTTGAGGTCTTATGTTTTAGTCCTTAATGTATTTTGTGTTTTTTTTTAAATATGGTATAAGATGAGGGTCAAATTCCATTCTTTTGCATATGGACATTCAGTTTTCCCAACATCATTTATCAAAGCGATTTCCTTTCCCATCACATATTCTTGGCACCTTTGTTGAAGATCAATTGACTGTAGATGTATTCTTCTTTTTAAAAAGTATATATATGTATAATACATATATATTTTATGTACACTGCTGATGTACTAATCTACAGTAGTACAATATGGAGGGTACTCAAAAAAGTAAAAATAAAATTACGATATGATCCAGCAAAAAAAAAAAAAAGATTTACAATGATGAGCTTTCTCTTGGATTCTCTATTTCCTCATCAGTAAAGACCTTTCAATTGTGAGAAGAATGTAAGTGAAATGCCTCATACTAATATAACAGAGACACAAACACACAACTTCTCTTTCATTCTTTTGTGGGGTTATTCTGTTAAACTCAAAGTCTTTCCTATCACGTGAGGAACAGTGGCACAGCTAGGAATCTCGTGCCCTGGGTAATTTACTTGTTAGTCTATAATTTGTAGCTCTTACCCTCAAGTCTTCTCCTCCCTTCTCCCACAATCTGTTGTAGTAAAAACCATAGCCAACGCTACACCCTTAACTTGTGAGAATTTAATTGTACATATGGGGGAAAACCAGCACTGGTGACTACTGTCACCAAATTCCTTATTTGGTACCACACCCCATGCCAAATGTACACTGACAAATGTAATCTGCTAGTCCCTAATAGGGGTCAGTTCTTATTTACTTCTGGTAGCACCAATGTGATTTCAGTGCTTGGATACACATTTTAAAAGATGCTATACACTCTCGATAGAAACCACATACTTTGGTGGCCAAATGAAGCTCTAATATTGGAGGGGAAACTAACTTTTTAGGACTCAAAAGCGTCAGAATGTCAGTCTCTTATAAGGTTATGCTTACGAGGTCTTTTGGCTACTTAAGAGCTTGTCAAGGATATGTTTTACAACCTACCAGTCCATGTGTCATCTTTTGCCATTGATTTTGGAACCTGTTCCTTTGTCATGTGTGACTCTGAGGCCAGCACAACTGGACCAAACTCCTGTCACTGCCCACATTCAATCATGGTATAACTTTATCAGAGAACAAGTATTGATAGAATTCTTTTAAATCCTTTGGAAAAGTAATGAAACTTTTAAATCTCTGTCCAAATGTACTTGCCACAGTGAGACTTGTCCTTTTTGGTGTGCGCCATTGGAATTGTAGAGTTGTAAAGTGTCTGAGCGAGAGAACACTGAGCTCTTTTTTCAATCCCCATAATACAGTGACTCGTCCAGTGTCCCACAGTCAAGTGGAGGCAGATCGAGGTTTCTATTACAATAAAGATATATGAAATGCTAGCCACATTCAGCCATTAGTGGTTTCTGAAATTAAACCTTTTTAATTTCCCAAGGAAGAGCTTCTCATGAAGGATGAGTTGGTACAGACAGGCTCTGACAAGGGCAGAAAATTCCAGAATCACAAAATGCTCAGGGAGGGCAGACCCAAGTGAAGGACCACACAGAGAGGTCTGGGCCTCTGTAGAGGAGGCAGGAGGCTAGGAATCTTCTCCAGAAGGCAAAGTCACTGGCACTTAGGGCTGACCCACATTGAGGCTATGCCCCAAGAGCAGGGCAAAGCCGGGAACAGACCAGCCTGAACGATGGCCTTGAATTAGTCCCATTCTTGATTGGATAAAGGTGATCTTCCCTTATCCTACCTCTCTACTGGAAGAAAGGTAAATCCTCCTTCAGGTAAGATAATATCACCCAGAGCCTCAACAGTTTTTCACCCATAAAGCCTAGCACTCAATTAAAAAAAAATGCCTGGCATGTCAAGACATAGAACAATATATTTGAAAAACAGGCATTGAGAGGCAATACAGACAAGCTTATGGGTAATCCAGATACTGGAATTATTAGTTATGGATTTTATAATAACCATAATTGCTATATTCAAGGAAAAGATGACAAGATGGAAAATTTCACCAGAGAACTTGAACCTATAAAAGACTCTAGAACTTAAAAATACTATCACTAAAATTAGAAATTCAGTGGTGGGTTTAAAAGCAGATCAGACATATCTGAAAAGAGAACTAGAGAAAGGGTCAGTAGAAAATACACGAACTGAAACCTTGAGAGGGGCAGAAGGATGAAAAATAGAAGAAGGGTGTAAAAGACGCATGGAGCATGGAGAAAAGTTCTAATGAACAAATCGTGACACCAGATGGAGAGAGAGAGAGCACAGGGCAGAAGCAATATTTGAAGATGGATTAGCAGAGTTGTTCCCCAAGCTGATGAAAGGCTCAAGTCACTGGTTTAATGAGTGCAACAAACCCAATGAGGTGTGACTAAAAGAAATCCACAGGCAAATCCCAACTGCTGACTTCTGAAAACAGAGAAAATCTTAACAGGAGACAGAGAACAATGATCTAGAAACTTCAAAGGAGGAGGTGGCTTCTCAACACTGCCTCAAGCCAGACACAATGGAATGACATCTTTTTTTTTAGCAAAGTTTATTTAGAAAGCGAATGAGAGAGAGAGAGAGAGCGAGAGAATGAGAGAGAGAGGGAGAGAGAGAGAGAGAGAGAGATAGAGAGAGAGAGAGAGAGAGAGAGAGAGAGAGAAGACTTATCTCCCCAAGGTAGGGGAGGGGGCCAAAAGCCAAGAAACATGGTGGCCTTAGCTCAAAGAGCCACACAGAAACACCAGAGTTTAACAAACAACAGCCTGGAATGACATCTTTTAAATTTTATTTATTTATTTTTTATTTTAAAGATGTGGGGTACAATTCAGGATTAGGTATACAAGTGGCCATCATGCAGATAAAGTTTGGGCTTTCCTTTGGTCCCCACTTTGCCTGGTTTGAGATCAGGTGCCCTTATCGTTGTTGTGTTCCCTCCACCCCTCCTACCCTAATAGCCTACCGCTACTGTCAATCCCTTTCTTAAAGTATTATGGTAATTGTTCAGGGTCTGCCTATGAATGAAAACATGTGTACTCTGTTCTTTGTTTTTGTAATAGATGACTGAGTAGGATAGACTCTAAATTCATCCAAGTTGCGGTGAAGTCCATATGTTTGTTGTTCTTTAAGGATGTAGAATATTCCATTGTGTATAAATACCACATAAAAAAAAATTCAGTCCAGTTTCAATGGGCAGCACTGTCTAGCTGTAATTTGGGGACCTCCCTTTGCGATTCTCCTGAGAATTCCCATTGTCCCTCCTGTGTGTTGGGTTGCCAATTTTCTGTATCCCTTGGTTTATCATTTAAGGCAATATCAGCTGCAATAACAACCATATCTCAGCGTTTAATGGCTGAACGCAATAGTTGTTTATTCCATCTAACAGCTCAATGCAAGAGTTTAGTGCATCTTCCACCGGGTGACTGAGGGTCCAGTTTCGATGGGTTGCACAGCTGGTTCCATGTTTTTGCTAATGTGAATAGTGCTGCAATCAACACGTGTGTGTGTGTGTGTGTCTGTGTGTGTGTGTGTGTGTGTGCAGGTATCTTTTTTGTTTGTTTGTTTGTTTTTTTTTTGAGTTGGAGTCTCACTCTGTCATCCAGACTGGAGTGCAGTGGCCACTCCCAGCCACCACAACCTCGACCTGCTGGGCTCCGGCGATCCTTCTGCCTCAGCCTTCCGAGTAGCCGGAATTACAGGCATGCGCTACCACGCCCGGCTGATTTTTTGATTTATTGTAGAGATGAAGTCTCGCTGCCCAGGCGGGTCTCGAACCCGCGGGCTCAGGCAATCCATTCACTTCAGCCTCCCAAAGGCGCAGGATGACAGGCTGAGCCACTGAGCCCGGCAGGTATCTTTTTTGTAGAATGATTTAAGTTCCTCCGGGTATATGGAATGACATCTTAAGCACGGAAAGAAATCAATGCTGATATAGAATTACAGCCAGTTAGCATACTCTTCAAAATGAAGAAAAAATAGAAAAGACATTTCAGATGAGCAATAAACGAAAAGAATTTGTCACTAGCAGAACTGCATGGAAAGAAAAACTAGCAGAACTGCGTGGGCAGAATTTGTCACTTGCAGAACTGCATGGAAAGGTTGTCACCCTGCTTTTCAGCAGGTGGCATGGAAATTCAGGAAGAAATAAGGTACACTAAGATATGTAAGTAAATACAAATATATATTTACTAGATAAGACACTGTTAATAAGGTCTTGTGGTGTTTAAATAGTATATGTGGAATTAAAAGCACAATAGTAATAGCATGAGAAGCTGAGGTGATGGTAAATAGAGTTCTATGATCCTTTAATTCAGAGAAGTGATAAATGCATGAATTTATATTAGTCTACTAAGTTACGGATGTATGTCATAGCTTCTAGGGTAAACATAAATGAATATATAATTAGCAAGGTAATGGAGGAAAAACATAGAATAATAAAAGTGATCAATCCAAAAACAATTATTCCAAAGATAAGGAAAAATTCAAAAATGAAGGAACAAAGAAGAAGTGGGAACCAAGTAAGATAATAGATTTTACTCCAAATGTTGATTAGATTTTTAACCGACAAAATATTCTCATAAGAGATCAAAGATTATCAGACTGGATTTTTAAAAAAACGATCTAAATGCTGCTTACAAGAAGCTCTCCTTGAATATGAGGACACAAAAGGCAAGGCCGTTCAAGGTATTGATAAGAGTGTTTCAAAAGATGGGTCATAGAATCTAATCAGAGTAGAGAAGGGATAAATACATAAAAAGGCCTAGGAATAGGAAGGAAATACGTCAGTTGTTCTTAGCCTTGGCTATACATTAAAAATACCTGGGGGAGTTTTTTGTTTTTTGTTTGTTTGTTTTTAAATAGAGGCGAGGTCTCGCAGTGTTACGCGGGCTGGTCTTGAACTCTTGGGCTCAAACAATCCTCCCACTTGCGCCTCTCAAAGTGCTGCGATTACAGGTGTGAGCCACTGTACTGAACCTAACTAAATTCTCAATGAGATAATTGAAAAATCTGATACACTTAGAAGAAATAACACAGAGACCTTGTGTATCCTTCACCCAGTTTCCCTGATGGTAACATCTTAGAATATCCACATTGATGTTGTCTAAATACGGAACATTTCCATCACCTCGAGGACTCCTCAAGTTGCCCTTTTATGGTCACACTCAGTTCCTTCCTACCCCACCTCCTCTTTAGCCCCGGGCAATCTGTTCTTCACTTCTAGAAGCTTGTCATGCCAATAATGCTGTATAAATAGACTCATTAGGATGCAATACCTCCAGTTCCCTGGAGATGTGGCTGGTTTGTGGGGGGTAGGCGCAGCGGCTCCTTCCACTGTTTAACCATTTGCCCACTGAGGGGCATCTTGGTTGTTTCCAGTTTTTGTTATCAAGAACAAAGCTGGCATAAATATTTGTGTACAGGTTTTTAGATGAACCACATTTTTCGTTTCTCTGGGGAAAGTGGAAGAGTGTAACTGCTTGGTCATATGGTAGCTGCACGTTTAGTATTTAAAGAACTTGTCAAACTATTTTCCAGAGTTGCTGGAGCATTTTCTATTCCCGTGAATATTATTCCTTCAGTTTCTCTACATCCGAGGAATGAATTACTGTGGTCAAGTGAACGGGTGTTCTGATCGACCGATCTTGGGCTGGGTATGTGCTTCTGGAAGGAGGAAGTTCAGCTGTAATCCGGCCTTATGGCCTGAGGCTCCCCAGTGGAAAAAGTAACGGCCACCAAAGCCAGCAGTTGATGACCCTCAACCTACCTGGCAGTGTTCTAAGCATTTACAGGTCGCAGCTCATTTTATCCTCTCAACGATATAGGCACCATCGCTCCATGGACAGGGAAGCCCCCGAGGCCCAGGATGAAATAACTTGCCTGAAGTTGCTCTCTAGTCAGGAGACAAGATTCCAGTTCAGCAAGCCCAGACGCAGAACGAACGAATGTCTTCCACTCTACCATGCTTCCCTCGAACGAGGGGCAAAGTCGACTGGGCAGGCAAAATTAATAGAGCCGGTTAGGGGTTGCTTCTCCCTCTCCACCCCCCGCCCCGTCAGCTGCACTCTTCCCTGGAAGCATCTTCCTTCAAGCATTTTCCCTATCCCACCACCCCTGAGGATGTCACATAATCTGCCTCCCCCAGTCTGGAAATGCCGTTGCTCTTCACACCCCCAGGGAGGGCCTGGGAAAGCGGATGCTGACACAGGACAGTTTTTCACCCCCTTTCCTAACTCACACTTAAGGAGCTGGAGGAGGAAAAGGAAGATGAGGAGGAGAAGAAGAATGAGGAGGAGGAGGAAGAAGAGGAAGACGAGAAGGAGAAAGAAGAGGAGGAGACCTCAGAGCCGAAGGGGTAAGCACTTCAGGCCCTTTGGAGGAATACAACCTCACAAATAGTCTCCCTCTATGGGACGGCCGCTGTCTGGCAAGGCGACGACTTCCCCGCTCCCAGCGTGTGCTGGCTCAGGTGGGGATGGCGTGGCATCGTTTTCTGACTTTCAGGTGCTCCAGGCAAAGCACACGTTCCACAGCTCGTGAAAGGCTGGTGCAAGCCTTCTTCATTCAGCCTGCTGACCTTGCTTAGCTCGGGCGCCAGCGCAATTCAGTTCCAGAACCAGTACTGCGCCTTCGCCAAGCATGGCCTGGGACCAACGGTTTGAATGTGTGAATTTCCCAGAAAGCACTAAGAACCTTCACCTTCACATAAGTGTGACAACGGTTCCTCCCAAGAGCTACATAGCTGGGGCTTGGGGGAGGAAGGAAGGGGTCCAGAAAGATCTTTAACCTTCTCAGAGCTTCCCTGCTGGGGTATCGGAGGTGGGAGGAAGTCCTGAGAGAGGAGGAAGATGATGGACAGACCGGGGTGTGGGAAAGGAACAGTAGAGGGGGAATTCAAGCAGGGCACGACTGGAGGAAGAGAGACGGAAAAGCCCAACTGATTCTGATTTTTCTGTCCTTTTTTTTCACTGCCAAAGCTTATCACGGCCATGTTTCTTGAGTGGACAATTTGGACACAAAGTCAAGCCCATGCTCTGACAGTGGAATGGAATATGTGAGTTTGGGGTTCTTTGGGGCGTAGGGGTGTCATGATGTACTCATGACACCCCTATTCATGTATTCCTCACTCTCGTTTATGGGGTCAAAGTGGGTGTAAATGATTTGTGCTTGTCACTGCAGATTTGGAGCTGGCCACAGCTAAAATGTGCCCACGGGGGAGGCTTTTATAGGAAGGGGCTTTTCACACCTCAAAATATAGACTGAAATAGCATTTCATTATTGCATCACAGACCCATCTAGCTGTCTCTGCTATAATTCTGAAGCATCATTTCAGTGACTAAAATGCATGCTTATTAGATTCCAGTGCCATCGTAAATGATTCTAGCCAACAACCAGCAAATAGTCCCTTTTTATTCTCTAGGCCGTATTATTATTATTTTTGAAACAAGAAAAACTCCAAAGAATCATTTGGCTCTGCAAAGGGCAATGTGAGGGCACATTGATTTTTTAGCCTCCTGCAATCAAGGTAAATCTGGCTCTTTCCTGAACATAAGCCATTTAAAAAGTGTGCTGCATCCAGGCTGAGCATTGGAAAGGACTAATAGAAGTGAATTCTATTCTTATTCTTTAAAGATATGTGTTCATATATATATTTGAGTTGGAGTCTGACTCTGTCAAGAGTCTGACTCTGTCACCCAGGCTGGAGTGCAGTGGCATGATCACTGCTCACTGCAGCCTCGACCTCCTGGGCTCAGGCGATCCTTCCGCCTCAGCCACTTGAGTAGCTGGGATTACAGGCACACCACCATACCCAACACGTTTTTGGATTTTTTTGTAGAGATGAGGTCTCGCTATGCTGTCTAGGCTATGTACATATTTTAAAAAATAGAATGGTAGTAAAATGTTCACCATGCAAAAGAGTAACTCCTAACCCTTTCTTCTCCACTCTAGGTACCTACTAGGTGGAGGCAACCACTGCAAATTCTTTTTCTCTTGCTATTTACTTTGATTATTCTAAAGATACTTAAATTACCATTTCTTGACTTTTCAGTTTTTTATCTTATCAAAAATTTCTGGTGACTTCTTACAATGGAAGCCAACAGTTTAGCATTCTTACATCACATCACACACACAAACTCATGGTAGGATTTGAACACATTTTTTTTGCTTAGATCTGGACTCAGTATATGCAATATTATGGCTATGTAAATATTATTCCCTGACGAGCCAAGTAGGATATTATTGTGCATGTTTCTGTGTCAACTATTTTCCCCCAAGTATATTTCTTTGGATTTTCTTTTCCTTGGCTCTCATAGAATTTCTTACTATTTGTATATCCTCTACTAACAATGCAAAATACGGTTTGGTCCCATTTTCACACAATCTCACCAGTTCCCACCCTTGTTGCTTTCATTTACCTTATGATAATGAAATGTGTAGGGAAGTCTGACATCAATCTGTTTTTTAAAAATTGATATAGGAGCTTGTGAAATTTTTAAAAAATGTATACTTGAAGTGTAACAGAACTTCCTAAGGCTTAAGTGTAGTGTTTTTACTTTGTGATTCAAGTTTTTCTTTGTCCCAGTGGAATGTTCAGTGGTTTGTGTCCCGCCACTGGCAAAGAGGCTTCCTGGATGGGATCCTGCAAATAGTCTGACTCTTAATCCTTTGCCTATGACATACTTAGCAGTGTTGTTCTCACACATCTAACTGGACATCCATTTCTGCTTGCTGCTAGAATTAGAACTTTAATTCGTGTAACAAATATTTAGCAAATGCCCATAGAGTGCCAGATACTAATCTAGACTCTGGGGATAAGGCAATGAGCAAAACAACAACAAAAAATGATTCCTGCTTTCATGAAGTTTATATTCTTTGCAAAAATTTGCTCTTACTCCATTTGATTGAGACTTTTTTGATTTCTTTGCTAACCCCAAGTTGCTGAGGTCTTAGCATCAACGTAGACAGGACAAGAAGCATGATCAGAAATTATATGTCTGTAGGTGGTTGGGGCTGAGTGGATTAGAATGAAGGTTAGAATTCTAGTGTAGATGAGTGGACGTCCTGTACTCTATGGTTATAGACATGTCGGGGTCTTGTTCAGTGGCTTGTAAGCTGATGATAAGCTCCCAAGAGCTTTGTAGCTTCACAGTTTAGGATCTAGTGGCAAGGTTTCAGTTTCTTTAGTTCAGGATACAACAGAGTGACAGCATGCAAGTTTTGATGGAGTTCTCTGATCTAAAAGGCTATTAATTGCATGTTTCAGGATCCGTTCTTTTATTCCCGTGTATCTATTGCCATCCACGAACTTCACCTTTTAGAAAATAGGCAACAGTTTTAATTTGCCTAAGAGGATGTATTTAAACATGCCGAGCCTCAAAGAATATCTAGGTAGCATATTGAGCATATTTATATTTGGATGATGGATTTCCTGGGTTTCACGATCTGAGTTTATCTTTTATGTGAACTTCTATTCCACTCCACACCAATTGCAGCTGCCAATGAATAATTCACCTATCTCAGCTGGATTTCCCTCCTCTCTATTTTTCAGCTGCCCTCCTAGGGGAGGAAAAGTATCTTCATAAAATAAATACTATCTCTCTGGAAGTCACATGGCAAATCAAACTCTTTAAATGGTGCCTCGCCAAGACTTTGTGGATTTTAGAGGCTCCCAAACCTGTCATTGCCTTTATGGACCACATGCTGTCTTTTATAAAAGTCCTAGCAGAATACTTTGAATTCAGCAGGATGAACTGAAACTTCCTGTTTTCAGAGATAAGACTGAAAGTACAAGTTGGTGATGCCGTTTGTCCATATGGCTCAGAAAAAGTCATATAATGTTAATGTGGGAGTCCTTTGTGATGGGAACAGACCCTGGAAAGAGGCAAATGAGTTAGCAAGGAAATTTGGAAACAAACCAGGGTTGAAGACCCAAGATGTTATCTCACTTTTCTTTTCTTTTTTTTTATGGAGTTTCCTTTATTTTTATTTTTTATTTTTTTATTTTTTTTTGAGTTGGAGTCTCACTCTGTCCCCCAGACTGGAGTGCAGTGGCCGCTCCCGGCCACTGCAGCCTCGATCTGCTGGGCTCCGGCGATCCTTCTGCCTCAGCCTTCCGAGTAGCCGGAATTACAGGCGCACTACCACGCCCGGCTAATTTTTTGATTTATTGTAGAGATGAGATCTCGCCTGCCCAGGTGGGTCTTGAACCCGCGGGCTCAGGCAATCCACTCACCTCAGCCTCCCAAAGGCACGGGATTACATGCTTAGCCACTGAGCCCGGCTCTCATTTTTCTTATTTCCAGCACTGGATCCTTTACCAGTTACCCCACAGCTCTCAGGACCTTGTCCAGAGTAAACTCCAGGAATTCTAGTGTAGATGAGTAGACATTCTGTACTCTATGGTAATAGACCCATCGGGGTCTTGTTCAGTGGTTTGCAGGTAAGACACATGAAGGAATAAAAGGTAAGTGTTTTATTTAGGATTTTTGACTCTATGAATATAAGTGAGATTTGTGTATAATTTACTTTTCTATATTTGTCTAGTTTGGACATGGAACTAGCTTCATAAATTAACTCATAAAATTAGTTGGGTAATGGTTTATCTTTTTCTTGTCTCTGAAACAGCTTAATAAGATATGGGTTATTTATCTTCTCCTTGAAGGCTTAGAAAAAAATAATTTGCAAAACCATCTGGGCCTGATGCCTTGTGGGTGGATGGGTGTGAAGGAGACTTTGAGCACTGATTGAATTTTTAAAATGGTTGTTGACTTACTCAAGTCTTTCTATCCATCACTGAGAAATTTTAGACATTTTTGTATTTCAGGAAAACTCCATTTCATCTCATTTTTAATATTTCTTGGTATACATTTATTCTCAGTATCTGTAACTATTGTTTCTTTTTCATTCTCTCTCTCTGTATATGTATATATGTGTGCCTTTTCTCTGTTTGTTTTGGGTTTTATTTTATTTTATTTTTTTTGAGTTGGAATCTCACTCTGTCACCCAGACTGGAGTGCAGTGGCCGCTCCCGGCGATCCTTCTGGCGATCCTTTCGCCTCAGCCTTCCAAGTAGTGGAACTACAGGTGTGCGCTACCACACCCGGCTAATTTTTTATTGTTATTGTAGAGATGAAGTCTCGCCAAGTTGCCCAGGCGGATCTCGAACCTGCGGGCTCAGGCAATCCACTCACCTCAGCCTCCCAAAGCGCGGGATTACAGGCTGAGCCACTGAGCCCGGCACATCCATTTTCAGTTGCAGAATCACATTCAGGACACATTTAGTTATTGTGTCTCCTTAGGTTCTTTTGGGCTGTGACAGTTTCTAAAACTTTTATTGTTTCTGGTGACCTTGAAAGTTTTGAGGAATACTAGTCAAGTATTTTGTAAAAAGTCCTTCAACTGAAACTTGTCTGTTGTTTTTAATCACACTTAGATTGAGGTTGTGGGTTTTTAGGAGGAAGGCCACAGAGGCAAAGTGCTCGTCTCATCACATCATATCAAGGGTACATACTATTGACATGGCTTATCCCTGTGGATGTTGGAGTTGCTTACCTGACTGACGTAGTGTTTGCCAGGTTTCTCTACTATAAAGTTACTCATTTTGTTCCCCTTTCCATAACTGTACTCTTTGGAAGGAAGTCACTATGCACAGTTCGCACTTAACTAGTACAGAGTTACCCTTCACTCTCTCAAGTGCATAGTATGTCCATCAGTTATTTGGACTGCGTCTGCATGGATTTGTCTGCTCTCTCTTCAGTTACTCATGGATACTTATTTTATACTTTGGATTATAATCTAATACTCTTTTGTATATTTTGTTGCTCAAATCGTTCCAGGTTTGGTCAGCGGGAGTCCTTTCAGCTGGCTCCTGTGTCCATTTGACATGCCTCCGTCAATGTTGTCTGTTTTCATTTTCAGCACTTCCTACCTTTTTGGCATTACAAGATGCTCCAAATTCATCTTTTACATTTTCTGCCCTGATCCTAGAGTCATCTTTGGCTCCCTTTATTGGAGAATATTATTAGAACCCAAAATCTGGGCTCTAGACTGAGGTGTCATGCTTCTAGGCCCTCTCAGCTAGAAGGTACACCTATCTATATATATTTCCACATGCAACTACCTGTATCTATAAGAAACTAAACATGAGTTGATGCTGGTGTCACCAACTTTAGTCCGTAATTACATGGGCCATTCTGGCCTTCTTCCCTTACTTATCTGTAACCTTCCACTCCAACAGTGAGAAGCCCGATTTGCACCATCTGTCAGTCAATTGTTTAATCATCCAATTCACCACCCAAGTATAGCGGTATCAGAATTATTAACCCACCCCGCTGTGGGAAACAACTTTATCAACCACACCACAGTGCTTTTGAGCAGTTTCTTTTGCCTTTAGTCTTGCAGACTCCACTGATTTCCAAAGTTACTTAGGCCCACGGCTTTTCACTTTCAGTTTGTTGTTTCATACATTTGGAATATCATTTGATTATTTCATTACATTTTGCATTTCTTCCTATTCAGGTTTTTAAGATCAACTTTAGTGAGCTATAATTTTGTGTAATAAACTGCATCAGTTTGAAATGCGATTCAGTGAGCTCCGACAAATGCAGAAAACCCTTCCATTGCCAGACCCAGGCAGCCACTGCTGCCATCAAGACATAGAAAGTTCCCATCACCCTCAAGCCTTCCTCAGGTCCCTTTGCCATCTGTCCTCTGGTCAGCCCTGGCCCCAGGCTACTATTGATCTGCTTTTTGTTACCATAAACCAGATTGCTTTTTTGAATGAGTTTTAGATTCATCCATTGTTTCGCATGTATCAATAATTTGCTCCTTTAAAAAAATAAGAAAGATTATTTCAGTGTATGGCTATGCCACAATTTTTATTTATCTTTTCATCTGTTGAGGAACATTTTATTTATTTTAGGTTTTTAGCTACTGGGAATGCATAAGCTGCTGTAAACATTTATGTAGAAGCACTTGTATGTATATATTTCTTTTTCTCTCTTTTTTTTTTTGAGTCTGGGCCTCACTCAGTTGCCCATGCTAGAAAGCAGTGGCATGATCACAGCTCACCACAGCCTTGACATCCTGGATTCAAGTGATCCTTCTGTCTCAGCCTCCCAAGTAGTTAGGACTACAGGCACACACCATCATGCCTGGCTTAAAAACAAAATTTTTTTTTTTTTTGAGTTGGAGTCTCACTCTGTTGCCCAGACTGGAGTGCAGTGGCCGCTCCTGGCTACCGCAGCCTCGACCTGG
>NW_007260366.1:28588-37907 GCF_000164805.1 Carlito syrichta
TCCACTCACCTCAGCCTCCCAAAGTGTGGGATTACAGGCTGAGCCACTGAGCCCGGCTAAAATTTTTTTTATAGAGATGAGGTCTCATGATATTGCCCAAGCTGGTCTCAAACTTCTGGGTTTAAGAGATCCTCCCACCTTGGCCTCCTAAAGTGTTGGGATTATAAGTGTGAGCCACCGCATCTGTTGGGAGCTGGCCACGGAGGCCCACCTGAATGTTAGGGATCAAGGTGGCTGTGGACCATGAGACCACTAGGATGTGTTCAGGAGCTGTTGGCCCATTTCCTCCTCCTTTTTTGCTATTTAGCACATCTCATTAGAAGGAACTTTGATGATCTAAGCATGAAGCTCTGAGAGTACGACAGACATGGCTTACTTTAGGAGTCCATTGTTCCCGTTTCTCACAGACTGCAGTTTCGGCTTTAAACTTAACACAATTCAAACTCAGGTCACATTTGGGAGCCTTTAATACAGTGCAAGTTTCTTTATAAGATTTAAAAGTATATTTGTAGAATTAGTATATACATATGGAGAGCTGCTTTCAGCTTTAGATGGTATAGATGATTATCTAGAGTTACTAGAAATGGCCCAGCATGAACTTTGGGTTGGGCCACATTCCTAAGGGCCCAGCGCGTACTTTGGACTGGGCTGTATTCTTTTACACCGGTTTTAGCTACAGTTAGTGTAGGGTTTTTCTACTTATTATAGAAATTGAATTTATTTTATTCATAGAAAGTATTGTAGAATAGGTTATGCTACGTCAGTGAATTATGTTAGTTCAAGCATGATCAAACATGATATTTTGAGGTTTAATAAGAATATAGCTAACCTTAGAAATTTCGTTGTTCCCATTTTCTACTATTGTGGGTTTGGCCTTAAGTACAACTTACAGTTTACATTTGGTTTTTATTTTTAGAAGCTTTATTGCTGATGATCTGCTTTATATATTAGAATTAGGAATTAGAAACTTTTATAGAAGTTAAAATAGATATATAGGATTTTAGAACAGCCATTTTGTTAAGAGATTGTAATCAATTGTTCCTAGAAATGGCCCAGTGAGATCTTTTGACTGGGCCACATTCTTTAGGAACTGGTTTGGGCTATAATTAAGAGTTTCTATAGTGTAGGTAGAATTAGCGTAAAATAGAAAGGAATTAGGATTTAAGTTAGTCATTAGGTGTTGTGTATGCATAAGTTTTAAAAGTTATTGATTATTAGAATATTATGATGTTAGAATTGTAGTATTGCTTTTGAGGAATATTAACCAAGCATGAGGAATAGTGAGATAATTTTGAGATCGTCCTTTGCCATGCTTGAGGAAACACCTGGTGGGTGGGGGATGCCCCTCATTTACCTGGCTTTGTGTTCACGTGAAAGTCTTGTGATTTAACCTGTGAAAATTTGGGATAAAAGGATTACAGTTTGTCCCATTAAACGGCTTCTGCACTAGACAGAGTCTAGTCTCTTTTTTTCTCCCCCTGTCTCTTTCTTTCTCTTTATTTCTCCAGAATAATCGCCGATGCCACCACACCTCCCAGGGACTCCCCAAATCTTTCTGCAGGGGCTGGCGCCCCACACACATCCAACCTTTCTTTTCTCTTGGATCAATAACTTGGAGCAGAATGTCTGCATCATATGATGGGTACATAGATTTAACTTTAAGGAAGGGCCCAACAGTTTTCCAAATTAATGGTACCATTTTAATTTCCACCACAGGGTGTGGGTGTCAACACATTTCTCCCTCTCACTCTGCAATAGCTCCCATGTGATAATTTCTTACTGGAACTAAGTGCAGTGGCAGGACAGACATTTCTTGGAGTTAATCAAGTAGGAGCTTTGAGGGGATTGCTCTTTCCTGATGGTTACACACTCAAACCTGTTGAAAGATCTCGGGCTTCTCCCTTCTGTCTTGGTTCCATTTCTAAAGGTGTTGAACCTACTAAAAAGTCAAAGAAAATTCAGAACTTAGGTCCTTCCGATCAGGCTGACCTGGGAGAGACTTATTCTCCTGGTAATTTGAGGAGGTCAGGTTAGGCAAGGGGAATACAAAGGTATCTGGGAGCAGATCCTTTGCTCTTTTCTGACAGATGACAATTTTTTTCTTCTAAAGATGTGGGGTGCAATTCAGAGTCAGGTATACAAATGTTCATCATGCAGGTACCCTTGTTGATGAGGTGTGCCCCGCTTCCCCAGGCAGATTCCAATCCCACTTCCCTGCTCCCATCCCGGCAGTTTCCTGCTACTGCCAATCCTTTTCTTATAGTATTACAATAATCGTTCAAGGTCTGCTTAAGAGTGAGAACATGTGGTTCTCAGTTCTCTGTTTCTGTGAAAGATCACTCAGTATTATAGACTCTAAGTCCATCCAGGTTGCTGTGAAGTTCATGATTTTGTTCTTCTTTATGACTGCGTAATATTCCATTATATATGTACCACATTTTTAAAAATCCAGTCTTCTTTTAGAGGGCAGCATGGTTGGTTCCATGTTCTTGCTACTGTGAACAATGCTGTGATAAACATACCTGTGCAGGTATCTTTTTTATGGAGTGATTTGAGTTCTTCCGGGTATATTCCCAGTAGGGAGATTGCGGGGTCTGAAGGCTGATTTTTAGATCTTTTAGGAATTATCACACGGTTTTCCACAGAGGCTGTACTAGTTTACTCTCCCACCAACAGTGTAGAAGT
This sequence comes from Carlito syrichta, assembly GCF_000164805.1. Lineage (NCBI taxonomy): Eukaryota > Metazoa > Chordata > Mammalia > Primates > Tarsiidae > Carlito > Carlito syrichta. The sequence goes on from NW_007260366.1 coordinate 31,274, forward strand.
GTTCCCTTGTCACTGCATCCTCACCAGCATCTGTTGCTTTTTGAGTTATTGATGATAGCCATCCTGACTGGAGTTAGGTGGTCTCTCAGTGTGGTTTTAATTTGCATTTCTTTGATAACTAGATTTTCTCACTCAGTCCTCCTCTCTCTTTTCCTGCCGATCCACTTAGGTGATAAAATAGGTCCTGGAGTTTTTTGTTGGTGGCCCTCAACACCTCTGGAAGACCAAACAAGTCCATCATAAAGCTCAGAGGAGAGGAAACAGACTTAGACGCTTGGCCTAGGTCGGCTAGAGGCTTGTTAGAGAGTTCCTTCAGTTCCTTCTGTCCTGATTGGTTTCCCCTGGATCCTCTGGACCTGGTGGAGGAGAAACTTATTACATTCTGTGTCAAAGACATAAAAGAACTTCTAAGTCACACACGTGGTCTAATCCAGTTCATGAGGGAAGACGATCAAAAACTTTTAGGGACTTCGAGCAAACACCCCTTGTGCCATCTGCCAGGATCCTACTTTCTTCTGGGAACAGCAATCTTATTCTTTTGGGAACTGCACCTCCCTTCTCCTCCGTCCCTTCCTCCTCCCCTTCTCCTCCTTTCCCCAGGTCGTCTGTGAGACAACCTCATTCTTCCATGACTCTGCTCACCTGCCTGTTGTCGATGACGCCAGGGATAAGCATCTGACACTCGCTGTGCTACTCACAAGCCCTTCCCAGAATTCGGTGCCACGATGAAACCTGTCCCTCTCCAGTTCTGACAGCCAAAATCCTAGGAGTCAACCTTCGTCTCCTCCTCTCGCCTCATCCTGCATCCGACGCGATGTCAGCAAGTCTTCCCAAGCCCCTCTCTGGAAGCGAGCTCTTTCCATCTCAAGCCATCACCTCGTTTGAGGCACCCGCATCTCTCACCCGGATGTGGTACCTTGACTCTTCCTAACCGGCTTCCTTGTCTTTCTTCTTGTCCCACTTACCTCTGTTCTCCACACAATTTCAGAGTGATAGCTTAAACTTGAACATGAAATCATGTCATCCCTCTGCCTAAAACTCCAATAGGCATAAATGTTCATAGCAGCACTCTTCACGATAGCGGAAAGTGGAAACGACCCAGATGCCCATCAGAGGATGAACGACCCAGATGCCCATCAGAGGATGAACCGTAGGTGGTACGTCCATAGAGTGAAATGTTATTCAGCTATAAAAAGGAACGAAGCACTGGTGCATTTTATGTGTATGTACGTCACACCTGACAATTAAGTTCACGAACTCATCCTGGAAAAAGTGCTACATACCTTATTGCTGAATATTGCTAGGATTACCTTTGAAGTACTCCCCTTGGGAAGCTATGCACTGATGCGAACGCCTAGTCCAACTGTCAAAGCAATTTTGGAACTCTTTTTCTGGAGTGGCCATCTGAGCTGTCATCATGAAAATGTCGGAGTTTGAATTAGAGCAGCAAACAAACATTAAATTTCTTGTTAAACTTGGCAAGAGTAGAAGTGAAATTAGGAACATGTTAGTCCAAGTGTATGGGGTTAATGAAGAAAATGGCAGTGTACCAGTGGATTAAATGCTTTCCTGTGGGGAGAGAAAGCATCACTGATGAAGAGGGCTCAGGATGTCCAATACCAAGCAGAACTGATGAAAACATGGCAAAAATTTGTCAAATTGTGCATCAAATCATCAACTGACTGTGAGAAACATAGCAGATCAGACTGATGGAGAAGCAGTTAGAAAAATCTTAACTGAAAATCATGGTATGAGAAAGTTGTGTATGAAAATGGTTCCCAAAGAGCTCTTACATCACGACAGTGCACCAGCTCACACAGCACTGTCTATGAGGGAGTCTTTTTTTTTTCTTTTTTGTGAAGGAATTTTTATCCAATAAACAAATAACTGTACTGGGGCACCCTCCCTACTCACCTGATCTGGCTCCCAATGACTTTTTTCTTTACCTGAAGACAAAGGAAATATTAAAAGGAAGACATTTTGATGGCATTCAGGACATCAAGGGTAACAGGACGAAAGCTCTGATGGTCATTCCAGAAATAGAGTTCCAGATTGCTTTGATGGGTGAACCAGACACTGCTGTTGGTGCATAGCTTCCTAAGGGGTATACCTTGAAGGTGACCAGAGTGCTATTCAGCACTGAGGTATGTAGCAATTTTTCTAGGATGAATTCATGAACTCAATTGTCACTTCTTGTAAGCTGAATAAACTTTACACTAAGTCAAAAGAAGCCAAGCACAAGAGTCCACATATTGTATGATGCTATTTATATAAAACACCTAGAATAGGTCAATCCATAGAACAGGAAGCAAACTGATGGTTCCTAGAAGCTAGGGACAGAGGAGAAAAGAAGTGACTGTTTAATGGACATGGGGCTTTTTGGGAACTTGATAGAGGTGGTGGTTGCATTACGAATGCATCAAACGCTACCACGTTGTAGATTTTAAAATAACGAGTTTTATGGTATGTGAATTTCACCTCAATTAAAAAAAATGTAACACGAAAAACACGTCTTTTACTGTATTGAGGATAAAAGCTAAGTCCTGTCTGAGTCTTCAAGCTCACCTGACCCACCCCCCCTTGCTTGTGACAATCCAGTCACCTTGCTCTCCCTCTATCTCGATTCACGCCGGGCATCTTTCCTTCTTGAGACCTCAGCTTCAGTGGGACTTGTCAAAGAGACTTTCTAGTCCAGTCAGAGAGTTACAAGCACCACCCTACCCAATTTCTCCCTGTCACACCATCTTCTGTATTTCCTTGACGGTGCTTTTTGCAACCTATTGTTATTTGTTTCCATATTTGTTTGCAGTTTGTCACTCCAAGTAGAAGGTATGAACTTGAGAGCAGGGCCTTTTCAAGCATGTTTATTTAACCTTCAGTTCCTGGTCAATCAACGAAGGACAGCATCGCTGTGGCCCTACCCTTCTCATGAGGAAGACGCTTGTCTGCTGCGAGGAAGGCTTGGAAAGACATGCTGGAGAAAGCAGTCTCAGGAGGCAGCACGGTGGGACTGTGGTTCCCACTGAGGCTGAGGCCTGGCTGCACCCTTGCCCTTCTTGAGGTGGGACCACCCCAACCTTTTCCTCTTTGGATCATGTGACCCAATATCCTTCCATTTTGTCTAAGCCTCTGTCAAAGATAAACAAAGCTGGATTTTTTTTTTGAGTCTGAGTCTTACTCTGTCACCCAGGTTGGAGTGCAGGGGCGTGCTCCCGGCCCCTGCAGCCTCGACCTGCTGGGCTCAGGCGATCCTTCCACCTCAGCCTTCCAAGGAGCTGGGACTACCGGTGTGCACCACCACACTTGGCTAATTTTTTGATTTATTCGAGAGCCAAGGTCATGCCAAGTTGCCCGGGCTGATCTCGAACCTGTGGGCTCAGGCAGTCCTCTCACCTCGGCCTCCCAAAATGCTGGGATTATAGGTGTGAGCACCTGCGCTCGGCCAAAGTTGGATATTAAAGGCAAGAAAAATGGACTTCATTCAGCAACTATGGCAGTGGGGTTAAGAGCTGAGCGCCATTTATTTGTGCAGAGGTGACTGGATAATTTACAGGGAGATTGAAGGGTCAAGAGGCAGAGCGAGACGGAGGCTCCAGCAGAGTCAGGGAAGTGAAAAGTTACAAAATGGGTAAGAGCGTTGGCCAGCATAAATGCCATGAGGCCATCTGCAGCTGCAAACTGGCAATTATGGAAACTGGGCTTCTACCTCCCGTAGAGACTGGGAGACAGGCCCTGTCCTTCCTGATGATTGGCATGGCTTTCAGGTCCTTGAGAAAAATACTCCTGGGTTGTTGGAGAAACACACAAGACTCCAAGGGACAGAAGGATTGATTAACAGTTGTAAGCATTCTAAGTTAAGTGTTCTAAGAAAGGGAAGTCGGGGCCTATGTTTGGGTGTTGGTTGCAGCAGACAGTGCGTTCTTTTGGCAGCCTCGAGTTTTTATGGACGGAAACTCATGGGGTGCTGGGTTGTTCCAGGATGGTCAGACTTTAGGCTGCCAGAATCCATGCTAGAGTTTGGTCACGTCTCTTAGTGCAGTGGTTTGGGCAGAGCTGTCATGCCAAGAGTTTTTGCTGTTCGCACCCCTTTAGCTAATCTTATGGCACTCGAAAGCTAACATTTCTAGATGGCACTAAATGATATGCACTTGTCAGGAGTCCTTGGCCTACTCGTCACTTAGCAGGATATTCAGGGTGGTGGTGATCAATGGAGGTGATCGATTGATGAATTGGAGCAGATCACTATGTAATCTTCTTGTCTAGACCAAAGAGATCAATGAAAAGGACTATATGTGGTTCAACTGTGCTTGCAGAGGTGGAAAAGTGTATGACTTCTATTTATATCTACCAGGCATTACATGTTATATATTTTTTTCTAATTCAGTCTTGAGGTCTCTTTCTGTAGGATGGCTATCAAATTCTCGAACTGCTCTGGTGGGGCTCCAGAAATTTGATCATGGCTATTTACAGTATGCCTTTCGCGGGACATTTCTTTATCCAGGTGGACCACGTAACGCCTAAGTGCTGAGCTTGTGACCAGATGTCCCTCTCACAGGAAACTTGTGTGTACTGGCAGACACCCCTGTGACTCTTGTCTGACTTGTGTCCAGTTTATTCCTACCAGGAATACCACTCTCTGAGAAAGCCCTGAAGGGGAAAGAAGGAAGTTAGGTTTAGGCATGTCAATCAGGTGAGACACAGAGATAACACAACACACAAAATACTGGAAGCAGTTTATTACTCACAGATCCAGGGAGAAGAGGGAAGCATGCTTTTCAGGGCCAATGGGAAGGAGGCAGCTATCTGGGACATACAGACTCAACCAGCATTCAGGGAGCAAGAGAGAGAGGGAGGCCTGTGGACCAAAGACTTTATTGGGATTCAGGGTGTTACCCAGGCAGGTTTCTCACAGGGAGTTCTAATTGGTGGATTTAGAACAAGCAGGCATGAGTTCTATGAGTCACTCTGTGACTGAGAGGGGGTTACCGCGGTATATCTGCACAGTCCACGCAGGGTGTGGAGGTCAGTGGGGCAGGTCAAGTAGGTAGTGGCCAGCTGTCCCACGGGGAGGTGGTCACCAGGGGCTGTTGTATAAGGAAGATACCTGGCTCTATTACCTTGAAAAACAGGGAGGAGGAGAACCGGAAACTGACAGGGGGGACTAGGCCTTGCTTCTGGTATAAGAAAGTCCAATTTATATTCAAGACGGAAGTCAAGGCAACATAAAATTATAGGATTTCACCGCAGGCCGACACTTCATCCCCGGGCAGCTGCTTTATTTCCCAGCGTGAGGTCTCCTTAATGGAGAACAAGCCATCTCTTTCTGTAGTCTGGCATGATTAACAGTCTCTGTTCCTTCCTACGCCCCGGGTGTCTCTTGTGACACTGGATTGATCATTAAGTGCTCCCCTTGGGAGCTCAACAGCAGGACACACTGCGGAACTGAAGGATGAAAAGAGCATAATTGTGAAACCTACAGTTTTTGTCTGTGAGTGAATCTGGAGGGGGTTTATCACTTAAGTGAAAGAGTCAAAGCTTTTTTATTTTTTTAACTTCAAGGAGTCCGCCGAAGACGGAAGCAAAGACATCCTCACACACTCAGCGCCCCTCCGCCGTCGGCGTCATTACTGCCATTCTGCAAAGGCAATTTGAAGGCTCACGGGTCGTGCATTGTACTGGGAGCTCTATCAGTTAAAGCAGCTATTTCGACCATCCAAGATTCTTTTTTAGAGACGGGTCCCTTTGAAAAGCCGATGAGAGCTAGGGACCTTTTTTCATAGCTTATGCTCATCATAGATTATTTCAAGGAACATATAGATTATTTCAAGGAACATATAGATTTTCTAAAGCTTAGGTCAAGAAACTCTACTTTGGAAACATGAGATCATTGTACAGTTGGCATTCACTGATGCTCCCTGATCATCTACCCTCTGGAATACAATTTGCTGTGCATTCTGATGGAAATATAGATGGATAGTCCAAGGCTCCTGTCTCAGGAGCTTAAAGTTTAAGGGAAGAAGTAAACACACACTGAAAATAAGGCAAGATTGGTAAGTCCCGCAAGATAAATATCTAAAATGCTTTAATGTTATGCAGTCAGATTTAAAATTTTGAAACATTTAAAGAACTGTCATAAATTTTATATTATTTTATTCTCGAAACAGCACTCTGAAAGGACAAAGAGAAGGAACAGGATGGACAGGGGAAGGGAATTAATATTGACTGAGTGTCTACTCAGGCACTATGTGAGGAGTTTTAATTACACAACAGATTATTGAGTACTCAAGCACTTCTAGGAGTTTGGTATTTTTCTCCAAGTTATTTATTTCTGCCTATACAGATGAGAAAACTGTAGCATAAATAATTACATAGTTTGTTAAGGTCACACAGTGGTAGGACTGGGGCTTAGGAAGAAGGGTTGTCTGCCTCTGAAGTTCATGCTCTTCCCAATAAGTGATGAATAAATAATTATAGTATTTGGAAATGAAAGGAACCAAGATAAGAAGACATCGAGGAGGAGTTGGCTAATACTCATCTCGATGAACTGTTCTCCAAGTTTTCAAAGACAGAATAAACTTTTTTTTTTTTGAGTTGGAGTCTCACTCGGTCGCCCAGACTAGAGTGCAGTGGCCGC
>NW_007260366.1:37927-55016 GCF_000164805.1 Carlito syrichta
GCGATCCTTCCGCCTCAGCCTTCCGAGTAGCCGGAATTACAGGCGCGCGCTACCACGCCCGGCTGATTTTTTGATTTATTGTAGAGATGAGGTCTCGCTGCCCAGGCGGGTCTCGAACCCGCGGACTCAGGCAATCCACTCACCTCAGCCTCCCAAAGGTGGGGGATTACAGACTGAGCCACCGAACCTGGCTCAGAATAAACTTTTTTATGATTAAAACTCTGTGTACATAAGTATTTTTCTCCAGTCAACTTTATTTTTTAGAGCAGTTTTAGGTTCACAGCAAAATTGAGGAGTACAAAGAATTCCCTTAGACCCCATGCCCCTTCTCAGACTCCCCCACTATCAAAATCCCCTACAGAGGATGCATTTGCTACAATGAATGAACCTCACAGACACGCCATTATCACCCAGAGACCATAGTTGACACTAGGGTTCTCTCTTGGTGTTGGGTAGTCTACGGGTTTGGACAAATGTATAATGACATGCATCCACCATTACCATATCCTACAGAATAGTTTCACTACCCTGAAAATCCTCTGTGCTCCACCTATTCATTCTTCTTGTCCCACTAACCCCTGGCAAACACTGATCTTTTTTACTGTTTCCACAGTTTTGTCTCTTCCAGGATGCCATATACATAGTTGGAATTGCTCAGTGTGTAGCCTTTTCAGATTGGTTTCTTCCACTTAGCGATGTGCATTCAAGTTTCTTCCGTGTTTTTTCATGGCTTGATTACATAGCTCTCTTCAATTCCTGTAATGTTGGTCAATAACCTTGGTTAGCGTGTGTCTCTCCTCACTGGAGCTTTTTGAGGGTGGAGATGCTGTCTCATTTTTATGATTTTAGATGTTCCTTCCATTCCTGGCATATATGAATAAGCAGTTAGTGTTAGATGAGTGAATTAATAAACAGATGAATACATAGATGGAGGGATAGATGAATGGAGTCACACAGCTAGGTTGTGGGTTGAAAACCAGATTTCTTACTACCAAATTCAGGACCCTTGACATAGACAAGCCTGGCTGAATGCTTTGTAAATGGGCGAGACCAAGGAAGATTCCTAAGTACAAGGCTCTTAGGAATTTTAAGATACAAAATCAAAAACACAAGAAAAACAACTTGTAGGCTACTAATCCCAATGTAAATTTTTGTGCGTTTTTATGCTAACGAACGCTTTGGAATTTTAGTTGTGTGTGTGTTTAAATTACAACTTTCCATTTATCTCTTTCACTGGGAAATTACAACTTTAATTACAAAAGCTAGCTGCGTGTTATATTTTTGGTGTTGAGAATACAGTCAACATACTCATTGCCCTCAGATGGAGTCTAACCATATACAGAAGACTCAAAGGATGGTAGGAACATTCACACAAGCACACAGAAATGCAACGAAACCTCTGTGTTTTAAGGCCGGGTTTGAGGGCTCACGCCTGTAATCCTAGCACTTTGGGAGGCTGAGGCAGGAGGATTGTGTGAGGATTTGGGATCAGCCTGGGCAACATAGTAAGATCCTGTCTCTCTATTAAAAAAAAGGTAAAAGCTCTGTGTTTTAAATAGCTGTTCCATGTAAAAGCAAGAGTGGACCCCATGGACAGGAACTTGGTCTGAATAGAGATCAGTGTATTCTTGGCCCCAACCTAATACCAGGCAAGTAAAAGCAGATGAATAACTATTTGCTGAGTTAGTGAAAAGTGAGATCAGTGAATACGGCACCACCATTGCGAGAGGCACGTGGTGCTGCAGAAGTGATTCTGGCCCAGGGGACCTGTGTTGGATATTTCCTGCTGGCCATCTGTCCACTCCCATCCGTCCACTCCCGTCCTCCACGCCTGCCCTGTCCTGGCCTCCACGGAAGCGCTCTCCTGCTCTTGGGGCTTTCGGTGGGTCTGGCCGATGGGATCAGTGGCAGCAGGTCACAGGGAAGAAGAGGCCAAGGTACTGAGGGTTCTGGCTTCCTCCCTCTGGCATCTCCAGGGCTGGCTGCGCCTTTCCATCAAAGGTCACAGCTTCTGTCACATAACCATTCCCCTTCCCGTCACTGCTCCAGGCCTAGGGATGGGAAGCCGGTACTCTCCCCAGGGCACTGCACCCTTCCCGGGGTTTAATTACCACCTGCTCATGCTCTTGTGGAGAGTCCTTCAATGAAAGCCTTCTCCAATTGCCTAATTTGGACTTTGCCATTTTTCTTTTTCCTACGTGGATCTGGACAGATACACTCGTTATGAGGGACTGTTCGGCTTGTAATAGAAGGGCACTCAAATGTATTAAAAGAAAAAGAAAGGCCTGGGATGAAGTATTATGGGGCTGCAGGGTAACTCCTGGAGCCCAGAGGTGAGGTCAGTAGAGCCTCTCTCAGAAGGGGCTGGAACCGGAGTCAGAAGGTCGTTGAGAAGCAAGGTGATCATGCTCTACCCCTTGGCCTGAACTCTGTGCTCCCTGGGTCCCCACGTTCTTTTCTAGTTGCTTCCCTCTGCAATCTTCTCTCTCTCCCTTCCCTACCCCCTTGTGACTGACTTTCTCTCCTCTGTGCACCTTGTTGAAGATGGTCCCCACTTGATCATGGGTTTACATATCCTCAATTCAAATGACCCGTTAAGGTTCACTATGGTTCCTAAATCTTGGAAGAACAATTGGGTTTCCCCAAATAGGGCCAGCCCTCCATGTTTGCCCAGCTAGCTCTGGCCAGGGATCCATGCCATGGAGAACAAACATGGGTGCCCCGAGGGTAAGTGGCCCTCAGGGAAGAGAAACTGGGCTGGGCAGGCCCTGTTGAAGGTGTCTGCTCTCAGGGATATGAAGACTCTTCTTTGAACTCATGCACAATCCTAAAGTCATGTTCACCCATAACTGATGCAGATAAGACCATGATTTCTGCTAGGAAAGAAATGCATGGTACTGGTATAGGGTTAGGGCACAGTCCTTTTTATTTATCTAGCTAAAAAGCAGTCTTTTCAGGTAATATAGCAATGGACAAGTTGCTCCTTTGCGGAAATATATATTTTAGAAAAATTGTTTTTTTTCTGGGATGCCAGAAGATTGCAGGAAATGTATCCCTCTATTTTCCCCATATGTTTGGTGAGTGCTCAGCAAAATAAGAACCCAGCTGGACTTGGACACATCAGGCACTCTGTGCTAAGGCTGCTCCTGTTTAAAGATGACACTATACCCAAGTTAACTGAAAAACGCTTCTCCAAACATCCTGGGTATTTCTCTATATGCCATGGGAACTCAGATTTTCTATTTCACTTTAACTTTACTGCTTCCTTTTCCTACTGCAAAATGAATAAACAGTAGTTTGGAAGTAAGAATTTCAGTTTTAGATATTGGGGCGGGAGGGATATCTGACTCAGAGGTAAGATGAACCTGGCACGAGTCTAGATGCTGGAGGAAGAGGCGGTGACGGAGGCCATGCGCTGATGAGGGCACATAGTTAGACTGTGAGGTGTTTCTGATCACCCTTAGGCCTGAAACGGTGAGAGGAGACAACTGGGTGGAGCTGGCCAGTGGGTGGTTGCCCGACAGGCAGTGCCATACCTTGCTTTGTATTCTCATTCTTAGCACAATGTTGGGCATCCAAAAGACACTCAATAAACATCTGTTAGATGAATTAGTGACCTCTAGTAATTCATGGCACAGCTCAGAAGAAGAACTATGTATGCAGTATAAAACCCCATGGGCGTTCTGGAAGGATTATACATCAAGAACTTAAAAGGGTTATTCTGGACGAGGAGTGGGGGTGAATAATTATTGGTGTCTTATATTTTCTTTAGTTTTTCACTTCTGTGTCTTGGCTTTTCTCTATAGAAGAGCACTTATTGGCTTTAACTTTTGCAAAAGTAGTTGATTTGAACAATGAATATAAACGAGCTTATGTTTTTATCTTAGACTCAAAAAACCTGAGGATTCAGATTCTTTCTATCTCTGTTCTCTCATCACACCAGTTCCCAGGCTAAGGCTGGCTTGCAAGGTGTCTAAGAAGTCTGCTGGGAACAAACGTGGGTACCAGTCTCATTGATGTTCGCGTGGTCCCCTCTCTCTCTCAAAGCATTTTGAAATTATATAAAATTTTAGACAAATAAATAATGCATCTCGTGTCTATGCAGGTCATGAATCATAATTAAAGAGAAACAACCAGGAGGCCACCGTCCAAGGTAAAAACTTCAACTCTACTAATACCTTGGGGAGATGACCTGTGTGCTTCAGCTCCATGCTCCTGCCTTCCTCTTTCTGAGGGATGTACTGCCTTGATACGTTTTGTTATTCCCAAGCTATTTGTTTTTACTTCCTGTTCATATATTGCTAAATGATATATCTCAGATTTGTTTGCTCCTGAGTGCTATAAAAACATAGTGTCTGTGACTCTCGGAGACTTTCTGTTTTCATTTAACATTATGTGACTACGATTCATCCATGACAGGACATGTTGCTATATTTCTTCTGTTTATGCTGAGATAGAAATTCTGTGGTGTGATTATACAAAACGGATTTATCTGTTTTTGGGTGACGAGCATTTGAGTGGTTTGCTTTGTTTCATTGCAACAGAGAACAATGTTATGATCGTTCTTGCATAAATTTCCTGTTGCGTGTGTGCAAGAGTGTCTGAATATTTACCTGGGTGTGGAAAGGCTGAGTAATAAGTTATGCATATTTAACTTTACTAAATAATATATTATGCATATGCAACTTTACAAAATAATGCCTAATTATTCCACAAACTGATGGCATCCATTTATAGCTTTACCCACAGAGCATAACTGTATGGTTGCTCTCCAGCCTGATAAAGCTCTGACATAAATACAGCTCTGATAGCCAATAATGTTGAGAATATTTTCGTGTGTTTATTGGCCATTTCTATTTCCTGTTCTATGAATTGCCCATTCACTTCTTTTGTCTATTGTCCTCATTTTGGATTGTTTGTCTTTCCCCCCCTAATTTACAGACGCTCCTTGCCTATTCTGAATAAGAACACCTTATTTGCCATGCTTGCGACCCATCTTTTTCTAGTGTGAGAATTGTCAGTGAATCTTTATTAAGAGTAAGGAAATGTATATCATAATTTGTAAGAAAGGGATTGGTAGTAGTAGGGACTCTGCCAGGGGAGGGGGGGCACATAACATCAGTAAGGGTACCCACACTTTACCTATACGGTGACTATGTACGTAGCTAACCCTGAATGGTGTCCCATGGTTAAAAAAAAGAGTAAGGAAGTGTGTGTCCCAGAAGGTCTTCTCAACTCCCAGGGATCCCAAATGTCTTAGCCCTGCTTATCACAAAACTGGCCACTGGCAAGAGGGATGATGGGGTTTTCATGGTTGAGTTTGCTTAATGAACACCATCTATGGAGATGGATTAGCTGCTTCTAACTGTGCATGGGAGGAACAGACTCTGGAACAAAACCAGGGTTTGGTTAGGAAGGAGGAAAAAGGTGGAGGTGGAGACTGCATTTTCCTCTCTCTTACTTTCCAGCTACCATGGCTTTTCTAGACTCTCCTTTACAGCACATTCTTAGAAAGTCGCTCGTACTCACTGCTGTAATTCCTCAGTAGGACTCCCTCCGACGGAGGTTTCACTCACTACTACGCCACCAATGTTGTCCTCATCAATATTGCCAGTGACCTCACTTTGCTACATTCGGTGGTTGGTCCTTAGTCTTCCGCTCACTTTTCCTGCTGGCAGCTCTTGACCCAGGCAATCCTTTTCTCCTTGAAATACCTTCTCCAGTTGGTTTCCAGCAACACTTTCCCAGTTTTCCTCCTACCTCAACGAGGCTGTTTGGGTTATTCAACCCTATGTAACCGATCACTTCTGAACATTAGTGGCCTTCAAAAGAGCACTTATTTTGCTCATGTACCTGAAACCTTGGTAAGTCTTGGTCGGGACTGTTTGTTTCTGCTTTATGCAGCACCATCTGAGGAAAGTGGAAGACTGGAGATTGGGGCTGGATTCACCTGGACACTTGCTCAATCTTGTGTCTGAAACCTCATGTTGGGAAGACCCAAATCGTGAGGGCTCCTGGGCATCTCTATCTTTGTGTGATATCTTTATAGCATCTCTCCAATATGGCAGCTTCTGAGTAGCTAGACTGATTTTGCTCATTGATACAAGGCTCTCAAGAGGTATGAATTTCGAGACAAAACCAGACAGAAGCTGCATCACATTTTCTAAGGTAGCTTCAGATGTCCTGCGTGGTCACTGCTGACAAGGACTACCTACTTCACTGCACTTCAGTCAGGCTTCTTTGAGTCCTCTTCTTGGCTAGGTTTTGACCTTGGGCTTCCAAGTCTTCGTCCTACTGAGCTCAGTTTTAGCAAAGAATCCAGCCCAGTCAAGTTATTGAGAATCCTCTCACCCTTAAAATCTGATCAAGTTTCTCATTCCCTACTCTTAATATCTAAATCTTTGGCTACCTTTAGAAAGAATCCCATTAAGCCAGTTTAGCAAAAATCCTGTCACCTTTGCTATCTGGTCAAATTCCTCTTAATAATTTTCCATCCATTGACCACCTTACTCTGGTCGTTAGCTATACATCTCCAACTGTCTTTGCTGTATTTGGAGTTGAGTTCCATCTCTCTCTTCTATTGCAATAGTCTTGAATAAAGTCTACTTTGACATTTTTTAACCAGATGTTTAGCACAAGTTTTTTTCTTTCACACAGTCACCACATTCTGTTCATTTGAAATTAATCATGAAAGCCAGGCTAGCACACTTTTATAAAGATAGAGTTAATGAATTTGAGAACATGTTTTAAAAATATTATAGAGGCTCCTTTACAGATAGCTCTGATGGTCCCTCCTGATGTCCACATTCATTAAACATTGAAGCGTTCCAGGTCTCAGTTCTTGGGCTTCTGTTTTTCATCTCTTCTTATTTCTATAATAATTTCAACCAGGATCCTGGCTTATGGACTATTTTTTTAAAATTAAGAAATAATTTGCATACCATAAGATTCATACTTCTAAAGTACATATTTTAGTATATTCACAAAGTTGTACACTGTCACCACTGTCTAATTCCAGAATATCTTCATCACCTCAAAATAAAGTCTCCCACTCATTAGTGATCATTCTCCACTCCCCTCCCTGCAGTCCTCAGCAGCCATGAATCTACTTTCTGTCTCTATGGATTTGCTTATTCAGGATATTTTTATATAAATGGAGGCAGGCAATAAAGGACCTTTTGTGTCTGATATGTTTCCAAGGCTTACCATCAGTACTTTGTTCCTGATGAATAATATTTCATTGTATGTGTATCTAGTTGCCCCTTGGTATCCTCAGAGAATTGGTTCTAGGACACCCCACACAGATGCCAAAAATGTAAGGATGCTCAAATCTCTTGTATAAAATGGTGTCATATTAGCATACAACCTGCACACATCCCTTTGTTTACTCTAAATTATCTCTAGATTAATTATAATACCAAATACAATGTAAATGCTATATAAATAGTTGTTATGCTGTATTGTTTTTACTTGCATTTTTTTTTTTTTTTTTGAGTTGGAGTCTCACTCTGTCTCCCAGAGTGGAGTGCAGTGGCCGCTCCCGGCCACTGCAGCCTCGACCTGCTGGGCTCCGGCGATCTTTCTGCCTCAGCCTTCCAAGTAGCCGGAATTACAGGCATGTGCTACCACGCCCGGCTGATTTTTTGATTTATTGTAGAGATGAGGTCTCGCCGCCCAGGTGGGTCTCGAACCCGCGGGCTCAGGCAATCCATTCACCTCAGCCTCCCAAAGGCGCGGGATTATAGGCTGAGCCACCGAGCCTGGCTTATTTTTTTTTTTTTTTTGAGTTGGAGTCTCACTCGGTCGCCCAGACTGGAGTGCAGTGGTCACTCCCGGCCACCGCAGCCTCGACCTGCTGGGCTCCGGCGATCCTTCCGCCTCAGCCTTCCAAGTAGCCAGAATTACAGGCATGCGCTACCACGCCCGGCTGATTTTTTGATTTATTGTAGAGATGAGGTCTCGCTGCCCAGGCACGTCTCGAACCCACGGGCTCAGGCAATCCACTCACCTCAGCCTCCCAAAGGCGCGGGATTACAGGCTGAGCCACTGAGCCCGGCTACTTGTATTTTTTAATTGCTTTCTTTGAATTATTTTTAGAGATGGGAGTTTTTCTATGTTGTCCAGACTGGCCTCAAAATTCTGGGCTCAAGCCATCCTCCTACTTCAGCCTCCCAAGTAGCTGGTGTTAGAGGTACACAGCGCCACGCTGACTAATTTTTGTTTGAATATTTTTTATCCACTATTGGTTGAATCTTTAGATGCAGAACCTGAGAATATGGAGGTCAGACTGTAGCATGCTTTGTTTATGCATTCAGTAGTTGATGGACGTCTGGGGTGTTTCCTCTTTCTGAATATTATGAATAATGCCGCTGCGAACATTTATACACAAGTTTTTGTGTGGACATATGGTTTTAACTCTCTTGGATATATACCAAATATAAAATTGCCAAATTATGTGGTAACTGTATTTTTAACCCTTTAAGGAACTAGCAGACTGTTTTTCCAAACTGATGCCACCATTTCATATTCCCACCAGCAACGTATGAAGGTTCCAATTTCTCCACATCCTTGCCAGTGTATATTATTGTCGGCATTTGACCCTAGCCATCATAGCTTGTATGCAGTGGTATCTCACTGTGGTTTTGATTTGTATCTCCTTAGTGATTAATGATGAATGTCTTTCCATGTGCTTATTGATACTGTTGTGTATCTTCTTTAGAAAAATTTCTACTCAAATCTTTTGACCACTTTTAAATGAGGTTGTCTTTATTATTGAGCCATAAGAGTTCTTTATATATTCTAGGTAATAAGCTCATATCAGATATATGATTTGCACATATTTTCTCCCATTTTATTGGTTGTCTTCATTTCTTTGTGTCAAAAATAATGTCAGATCAAATTTTAAAATTGTAGAATTTTATTGGGCATACAAAACAACAGTTCAAGAACTGGAAGACTTCAAACTGAAAAGGGCAGGAACCCCCTCCCCACCCACACACATAGCAGTTACCGTGTAGCTTGTGAAGGATAAGTGAGAAAGTATTTTGACTTTTTCTTGATTGGCTTTTCTACATTAACATTCATTTTAGAGCAAGTAGAGCAGGTTAATATGACTCCTTTATAGCTGATTGGTTTCATTTCCCTGAATCATGCTGACAAGAACATGTGTTTCATTTATGATTAGAGTTTAGGGGAAATATTAATAATGGATTGTTAGCCTTATTTTTAATGAATTAAACCTCTAGAACCATTTTAACAATTTTTGTAGCATTTCCAAATTACTTACATATAGTAATCTTTGGCATTCGAGAATGATAATTCAGAATTCCTGAAATCATAAGTTACTCTGTGTTTTTTATAACATGCTATTTAAATGCTTTAAAATAATAACGAGTGACCATAATAAACATTCACTTTTCTTGTGATAGAGTTATTGTTTAAAAATGTATATATAATAATAGATGCATGGGTAATTAGTATTATGAACCAATATATATGACAAAATTATATATTTCAACAAGTATAGTCTGTACTTTATAAATAATTTGATACGAGAAAACATTAACACAAAATTAACACCCATTAATCTTTTTTTTTTTTGAGTTGGAGTCTCACTCTGTTGCCCACGCTGGAGTGCAGTGGCATGCTCACGGCCACCGCAGCCTCAACCTGCTGGGCTCAGGTGATCCTTCTGCCCTAGCCTTCCAAGTAGCTGGAACTATAGGCATGTACCACCACGCCCGGCTACATTTTTGATTTATTGCAGAGGCGACGTCTCACCAAGTTGCCCAGACTGGTCTCGAATCCGTGGGCCCAGGCAATTCTCTCACCTTGGCCTCCCAAAGTGCTGGAATTATAGGCGTGAGCCACTATTCCCAGTCTTCAATAATCTTTTTAAAGATTGAAAGATAATATAACAATTATTTAGAGTTATTTTTAAAACAAAAATTGTAAACATTCAAAACCTTAATTTTCCTGTCTTGTAATCTTAAAAATTGTATGAGAAACATTCAAGTTGTATAGCAATTTCTTCTATTTTTGTCATGACTCTGGTTGAATCATTGATTGTACTCAAAAGCATTTTTAATTTGAATATTTGGGTTCATGTTGTTTCATATAAGCTGATTTCCTCTTTTTATTTATTTTTATTTTAAAGAGGTGGGGTACAATTCAGGATTAGGTAGATATGTGGTCATCATACAGGTAAGGTTTGGGCCTCCCATTGGTCCCCACTTCACCTGGTTTGAAATCAGGTACACTTCTTACTGATGTTATGTGCTCCCCCATCACCTGGCAGCATCCTGCTGCTGCTGAAACGTTTCTTATGGTATTATGATAAATGTTCAGGGTCTGCTTATGAGTGTGACCATTTGGTACTCAGTTCTTTGTTTCTGTAATAGATCACTGAGTCTCATAGACTCTAAATCCATCCAAGTTGCTGCAAAGTTCATAATTTTGCTCTTCTTTATGGCTGCATAATGTTCCATCATGTATATGGATCACATTTTTAAAATCCAGTTCACTTTTGGTGGGGAACACTGTTGGTTCCGTGTTTTTGCTATTGTGAATAATGCTGCAATAAACATGTTTGTGTAGGTATCTTTTTTGTAGAATGATTTGAGTTCCTCCAGGTATATTCCGCAAGGGGGATTGCTGGGTTGTATGGAAGGTCGGTTTTTAGATCTCTTAGGAATCGCCACTCTGTTTTCCACAGAGGTTGTATTAGTTTACCTTCCCACCAACAGCGTAGAAGCATTCCCTTTTTCTGCATCCTCTCCAGCATCTGTTGTTTTTTAAGTTATTGATGATGGCTATCCTGACTGGAGTTAGGTGGTATCTCAGTGTGCTTTTAACTTGCATTTCTTTGATAGTTAGTGAGGCTGAACATTTTTTCATGTACCTGCTGGCTGCTCATATGTCTTTTGAGAAGTGTCTATTCATGTAGTTTCCCCACTTTTTAAGAGGGCTGTTTGTTTTTTTTCCTTTCACATTTGAGTTCCCTGTAGATCCTGGATATTAGCTTTTGTCAGATATACAAAATATATATATATATTTGTCAGTTGGCAAATATCTTTTCCCATTCTTTGGGCTGTCTTCCCGCTATCTTGATGGTTTCTTTGCTTTGCAGAAGCTTTACGATTTGATGAGGTCCCACTTGTCTATCTTCTCTCTAATGGCATGGACATTTGAGGTTTTGATCAGGAATTGGTTGTCTATTCCAATTTCTGTAAGGGTGTCTCCTGCATTTTCTAAGATTCTTATAGTTCGAGGTTTTATGTTTAAGTCTTTAATCTATTTAGAGTTGATTTTTGTGTATGGGGATAGGTAGGGGTCCTGTTTTAATCTTCTGCATGTGGTCAGCCCATTTTCCCAGCACCATTTTTGCTGAATAGATTCTCCTCTCCCCAGTAGTTGTTGGTGGAAACTTTCTCGAAGATGAATTGGTTGAGAAATTGAGGTTTTGCTTCTGGGATCTCTATCTTGTTTCATTGGTCTATATGCTTGTTCTTGTACCAATACCAGCCGTTTTGATGGCTGTAGGCTTATAGTAAAGTTTGAAGTCTGGAAGTGTGCTACCTTCTGCTTTGTTTCTTTTGCTAAAGATTGTTTTGGTTATTTGTGGTCTTTTATGTTTCCATATGAATTTCTGTATTGTCATTTCCTGGTCTGAGAAGAATGATGTTGATGATTTAATGGGTATTGCGTTGAATCTGTAGATTGTTTTTGGTAGGATAGACATCTTAACAATGCTGATTCTTCTTATCCATGAGGATGGAATATTTTTCCATTTGTTCGTGTCTTCTTTGATTTCTTTGAGCAATATTTTGTAGTTTTTGTTGTTCACTTCTTTGGTTAGGAAGATGCCAAGGTATTTCTTTTTTTGGTGGCTTTTGTGAATGGGATTGTGCTTTTTATTGGGTTCTCTTCCTGATTGCTGTTAGTGTATAAGAAAGCGACTGTTTTTTGCAAATTTATTTTGTACCCCAAGACTTTGCCAAAGTTCTGTATCTGTGCAAGGAGGATTTTTTTGACAGATTCTCTTGGATTTTTGAGGTATAGGATCATATCATCAGCAAAGAGAGATTACTTAACTTCCTCTTTTCCTATTTGGATACTGCTGATTTCCTTCTCTTGTTTGATTGCTCTAGCTAGGACTTCCAACACTATGTTTAACCCAAGGGGTGAGAGTGGGCAACCTAGTCTTGTTCTGGTTTTCAGAGGAAATGCTTCCAGTTTCTGTCCATTTAGCAATATGTTGGCTATGGGTTTATTGTAGATAGTTCTTACTATTTTGTGGTATGTTTCCTCTATGCCTAGGTGTTCAAGGGATTTAACCAAGAAGGCATGCTAGGTTTTATTGAAAGCTTTTTTACATCTAATGATATAATCGTGTGGTTCTTGTAAGAGACTCAAAGGACTTAAAAGAACTATACTTGTTATGAAAGAAACGTTTACTGTATTTTATAAATCCCTACCTCAAACCCCGTAAGACTAGGCATATGTAAGGCGTCTAACTGTGACTGTAAAGTTACGAAGTGTTTGCGGTGTTTGTACTTAGAACTTTGTTAAGTTTAGTTTTTGTTTGTCCCATAATAACCATGTTAATTGAAACAACCGGCTTCTTCTACTGGCAGTGTGTGAATGTTAAGCAAAAAGCCCCTCCCAGACATTCCTTTGCTTGAATTATGGTGGGCTCTGTAGCGTCAGTCGCACTTCTGGTGGGCCCTGTGTTATCTCAAACCTGCCTGTATGCCCGAGCTGATTTATACACGGTCACAGTGACTGTGTGAACCGCAGCTTATCTAACATTCTAGGTGGTTTAACTGACTTCACTCTGCCCGTGTAGCCGTTAGTAATCAATCACGGGCAGCCGAGCCCGTGCCCGCGCAAATCAAAAGCGAACCCCCCAATCTCAAGCACTCCTGTCCCCCGACATCACCACGGACCTAACTGAGAACTAATTATGCAAGGACCGTGGACTCTCCCTCGCAACTGTGTATATAAACCACTTGCTGTACTAGGTCGCCGCTCTCATTCTTGAGCCGCTGTGTCGGTTTCAGTTTGTGAGCCCAGACTCGAGCCTGAATAAAGACCCTTGTGTGATTTGCATCGGAGCTGGCTCTTTGGTGGTCTCTCGGATTCAGGATTCGGGTACAACACATGCTTTTACATCTGTTGATGCATTTAATTACATTTATGGTCTTGCTGATGTTGAGCCAGCCCTGTATCCTGGGCATGAAGCCTGCTTGGTTATGGTGCATGACCTTTGAGATGTGTTTTTGGATTCGATTTGCTAGAATCTTGTTGAGATTTTATGGCATCTATGTTCATCAGGGATACGAACATTTTTTCATGTACCTTCTGGCTGCTCATATGTACTCTTTAGTTCTCTTTGTTGGATCTTCACCTGGCTTGGGTATCAGTGTGACGTTAGCTTCATAAAATGACTTGGGGAGAGGTCCATCTTTCTCGATTACCGGGAATATTCTCAGTAGGATTGTTATCAGCTCCTCCTTGTATGTTTTGTAAAATTCCCCTAGAAAGCTGTCTGGTCCAGGGCTTTTTCTGGTCGGTAGTTGTCTTATGATGGAGACAATTTCCTGAGTTGTTATTGGTTTATTTAGGGTCTCAGTTTCTTCTTGTTTCAAACTGGGGAGGTTGTGCGATGTCAGAAAGCCCTCAATTTCCTCTAGGTTTTCAAGTTTGTTTGCATACAGATGTGCACGCTAATCTCTGATAATCTTTTGTATTTCTTCGGGGTCAGTTGTGACTTGATCTTTTGCATTTCTGATTGTGTTTATTTGGGCTCTCTCTCTCGTTTGCTTGGTCAATCAGACTAGTAGGTCATCTGTCGGTGACCTGCACTGACCAAGGGGGGGTTAGGACCGCACCGGTGAATCAGAACGGAGAGAAGAAACCACACGGAGGCAGCTCTTCTGGGAACAGTCTGGCCAAGACTGAAGCCAATTTTATTCAAACGTTTTCCAACTTATATACCATTTTCTATAATCTCCAGCAGTGTGACAATTACTTGCTGGGGGCGTACAAGTTCATTGATGTGTAACACGCTTTACAAATCATGTACCATCACAAGACTTTCAGGTTCCCAGTGAACAATTACAATTCCATGATGTATGAATCACAGGTGCACAATTTCAATACAGATTGTTCAAAATGTTCTCCACAATGTTCAATAAATCATTCATATTATACTCTAAGTTCTAAACCCTGATTAAAAAACTTTCCAAGTTAACTCTAAGTTCAATCCAATTTTACTAACTTTTAATATTTTTGACGATTAATATTATTAACTTAACACTATACTATAATCTATAAGTTTACTTAAATGACTTAATTTTATTACCTTAATTTTATACTATTTATTTTTATAATTCTTATAACCTACTACATTTCTATACTGCCCTATGATTGTATATTAATTACCTATGAACTTATCCTTAACCTAAAATTTTATCACAACTTCTATAAATTTCAAATATCTAAACTATTGTCTTTTATACTTTATTAATTACTTATCTTATAATATCATGTCTAAATTCTAATACAACTATTATCCTACTATAATCTATTACAAACCTTATCATTAGTACTAATAAGTATAAAAATTATGAACTTACTCTATGTTCTGTAAAACTTAATTCAATGACATTTTAACCTAAAACCTAAATCTGATTGTCTATTATGTGGAAACTACCTACGTCTCAAAACCTGCCATGCCACTTAAAACAATGAACTGCACAGTTGCCATGACGACAGTCGGGGACTGAAGCAAGCTGAAAGTTACTGCATGTACGAAAACCAAGAACGTTCTGCTTGACCAAAGGCAACATAATACAACTATTATCACAGTTATAACTTCTAATCTTAAACCCAAGTGAAACTACATACTGGAACAAAAGCTAATCAATCAGTTTCCAGGAAATAACAGCTAAAAATCTTAAGAAGAAAAACAGTTTAGAAAGAAAAAGAGATATAAAATAATTCTGCTGTGCATTTTTCATAGGATATAATAATATTTTATTTTAGACTGTCACTTCCTAATATTGAAAATTCTGTTGTCTTATAATACACTGGTTACTATTCATATGTACACACTTGATGTTATATCCTTATCTCAGAGGCGACCTTCTGAATAGGCCTTCATAGGCCTCAGCTGTGTGGTTACATATGTTGGCTCCCAACAGTCATCAATCTTGTTTATCCTTTCAAAGAACCAGCTTTTTGTCTCATTGATTTTTTTTTTTTCTATGATATTTTTGTCTTCCATGTCCTGTATTTGGGCTTTTACTTTGGTGACCTGGATTCTTCTGCTGAAGTTAGAGTTTTGCTGGCCCTGTTTTTCCAGCTCCCTTAGGTGATTTGTTAAGGTGTCAGCTTGTGATCTTTCTATTTTCTTAATGTGCTTTCACAGAGATATAGAATCTTGTTCCCCTCTTAATACTGTTTTTATGGCATCCCAGAGGTTTTGGCAAGAAGTTTCTGCGTTTTCATTTGTTTCCAGGAATCTTTAAATTTCTGTTTTTATTTCTATGCTGACCCAAGAGTTGTTCAACTTCATGCTGTTTAGTGTTCATGTCTTTGTGGGTTTGAGGGGAACTTTTTTTGGTGCTGATATTTATTTTTATTCCACTGTGGTCTGAGAAGGTGCATGGCAGTATTTCAATCTTACGAAATTTGAAATATGTATTTGTATTTGAAATGCATCCATGCAGTAGCAGCATATGTATGCCCCCTGAAACCAAAATCAGATAAGAAAAAGGAAAAGAACAGAGGAAGAAAGGAGATGAAAAGAAGATGAAGAGAAAGAAGAAGAAGGAAAACAGGCCCACAAATGAACAGATAAACAAAAAGGAGACAAAAATAATAAAAACTATCAAAGATACACTCTCCCTTAAGTATTCCCATACACAAGAAAATGGGGAGAAAATGGGCAAATAAAATGAGAAGACATACAGAGAAAGAGATGTATGGAGAGTGGGGAAAAAATGCGCTCCCTCTTGTGGCCATTTCTGGAATTTGGGGTTCCTTTCCTTTTTTTTTTAAACTGGTCTATCCTAAGCCTGGCTGTTTTTGGCTTGCTGAAGTAGGAGAGGGCTCTGACCTCTGGATCCTCCCCTCTGCTCTCGGTTCAGCACAGGCCAATCAGGCTGCTCTCCACATGGGTCAGATGCCCCATGGACAGCTGGAGGGATGGGCGGATCAGATCAGGACTCACCCCAACTTCTCTGCTGCTGGGTCTCCCACTCTGATTACATGCGTCTGTGTCTGATCCAGTGCAGGGAGGAGGGTGTCTGTCTCTCTGATATTGTGCATTTGGAGTATCTTCCCTGGGCAAACCATGGTCAATCCCAGACGGGTGTGGAGATCGTCCCTTGGTCTCAGGGTGCAGGCTGCTCAGTATTGGGTGAACTAGAGCAGGTGTGTGCCGGGTTCTGGGACAGAGAAAATAGCATCGGCCTGTCTTATTCTCCAGTGGATCTCAGCTCCAGATTTCCTCCCTGTGCTTTCTCTACGGTCCCTGGCTGCCAGTGCCTTGCCTGTTGCCACAGGTGGTGGTGTGGGCCAGGGGCCAGATGCCGAGAGAGGTGGTTGATCTCTGCTGTCTTTTCCCAAGAGGTTCCTTGAGAATGACAGATGTTCCTGCACACGGGCCAAATTCAGAGCAGTGGTAAATTGCAGTTGTTTCTGCAGGGGAGCCCTGGGTGCTTGATCCAGCACCTCCCCTCAGTCGGACATCACTCCCCCACTTGCACGCACATACAGATTCATCCTTATGTTCACTCACCCATGCCTAGACTCACATTCTCTGACTGGTTTTGTCACCCTCCTGCCTGTGTTTCCAATTCCCTTTTTTTTTTTTGAGTTGGAGTCTCACTCTGTCTCCCAGAGTGGAGTGCAGTGGCCGCTCCTGACCACCACAGCCTCGATCTGCTGGGCTCTGGCGATTCTTCTGCCCCAGCCTTCCAAGTAGCTGGAATTACAGGCATGCGCTACCACGCCCGGCTGATTTTTTGATTTATTGTAGAGATGAGGTCTCGCTGCCCAGGAGGGTCTCGAACCCGTGGGC
>NW_007260366.1:55230-58067 GCF_000164805.1 Carlito syrichta
GCCAGCCGCTCCCGGCCACCGCAGCCTCGACCTGCTGGGCTCCAGCGATCCTTCCGCCTCAGCCTTCCGAGTAGCCGGAATTACAGGCAGGCGCCACCACGCCTGGCTGATTTTTTGATTTATTGTCGAGATGAGGTCTCGCTGCCCAGGCGGTTCTCGAACTCGCGGGCTCAGGCAATCCGCTCACCTCAGCCTCCCAAAGGCACGGGATTACAGGCAGAGCCACCGAACCCGGCTAATTCCCTTTTTTTAATGAGTAAAATATTTTGTCTGCTTGCTATGATTTTGGTTTTACCATCAAGAGTACTATCACCTTTGCTAGTCCAGATTCAGATCCGTGTCTGATTTAACAGCAGTTAGACTGTTTAACAACATTTAGATATTCATCTCTTTGCGGGTTTTTTTTTTTTTTGGTAGAATGTTTACCGAGAACTGTAGCTTACAGCTAATATTCAAACACTGAAAAATGCCAGTGACCATGATTCAGGAGTACTCAGACGGCATTTGGGTCTCCAAGCAGGATTGATTAATAACACTGTATAGAACTACAGGCCAATATCACCCAGGACTTTTTTTCTTCCAAAATTTGTTTTTTATTGGAGCACCACTCCTGGGGTTTGTAAAGTATCCTGTAAGCATAAATATGATAAGGTTTATTTTATTTGCAAAGATGCAGACAGGGCCAAGAACACACACTTGAACATGGCCTTGAGCACAAGCACTGTTAACTGATTAGATCATGGCCATTTTCCTCCTACCTGCTCCTGCACTGGTTCCAGGAAACATTGACCTTAACCTCTGACTGCCCGGCTTATCTGTTTCTTCTTGCTTTCAACTTGATCCAGTGAATCCCTTCAATTCACTAATGTTTCTATGTTAACTATGAAGCTTTAATTTTTATAACACAATTATAATACTTTCCCCCATTTTTCTCAACTTGATTTTTCTCAGGATTGGAAAGCATACATTTCCCAGTAAATGCCAAAGAGGAATTCCTGCACAGATAAGTTAGTTCTTTGATGTTTATATGCACTATTTTTCCTTGGGTATATACTTGGGAGGTGAATATTCGGACTTTGGCTAAACTTTAGAATCTTACCTAGTTCTGAATTTGGATTTTTCATTTAGATGCCCAATCATGAGTTAAGGTAATTTCTTCACTGTAAATTCTCAAAAAAAAAGAGTAGCTTCAGTCTTAAATTTTTTAAATTGATATATTATAGTTGTACATACTTTTGAGGTATATATGATATTTTGATACACATATAATGTATAATGATCAAATTAGGGTATTTGGGACATAGGACTCTTCATAGTCTTTTCTTTCCTCCTTTCTTTCTTTCTCTCTGTTTCTTTCTTTCTTTCTCTCTTTTTATAGAGATGGGGTCTTGCTATGTTGCCCAAGCTAGTCTTGAACTCCTAGTGTAGTGGCCGAAAGTTCAATCCGAGAGACCACCAAGAGCCAATTCTGATGAAAGTTCAAGAGGGTCTTTATTTACAAGCTCAAGCCTGGACCTCTGTCGACAACCGACACAGCAGAGTACATTCAAATGCCCTGACTTCCTTAAGCAGATGCCTTTTATGCTTTTACACAAAGGGAGGAGGAGCTTGGGGGGGCTTTCCAGTTGTGTTACCATTTAATTGGGTAGTAACCTCTGGTGGTCAGCTTAATCGTGGAGGATTGGCTAGCGTGACTCGGGCTGACCTTGGTCCACTAGCTAGGGAAGTTGCAGAGACATCTGGAAACTTAGGTGATTACCCCCTGGCACCTGATTGGATGTTGCTAAGGGGAAAGTGAGATAAGGGAAGGGGTTGAAGCTTGTAACCGGAGCTTTGCAGTTTTTTCCCATAACTGAAACTTTAAACAGTTACAGGTTATGTTTTAAGACAGAAAACTAAAAATGGCTGTGCTATTGTCCACAAGCCGATTACATATTTATTGGGTTATAGCATGCTCTTAACCCAAGTCTATGGTATACTCTATTACTGTCCTCTTATTCCCCCCTTCTCATGAGAGTAGAGTGAATCTAAACTTGGATTCCTTCAACATGTTGAGTTGTCCAGGGGCACCTGTTGATATTGTTGTCTGAGGACCATAAGTTGCACAGTGTTTATTCTAGCGTTTACAAAAGTTATTAGCTTGCTTATAATACATGGACCAAAGGTTAGCAACAGCAAGAGTATGATCACGGGGCCTATTAAAGCAGACAATAGTGTGGTTAACCAAGGTGAGTAGTTAAACCAACTGTCAAACCATCCTTGTTTCTGCTCCTGCTCTAATTTACGCTTAGCCAAACCTTCTCGCACTTTAGCCATGGATTCCTTTACTATTCCTGAATGGTCGGTGTAGAAACAACATTCTTCTCCC
Source organism: Carlito syrichta (assembly GCF_000164805.1). Taxonomy (NCBI): domain Eukaryota; kingdom Metazoa; phylum Chordata; class Mammalia; order Primates; family Tarsiidae; genus Carlito; species Carlito syrichta. Next base: position 57,599 of record NW_007260366.1, read on the forward strand.
AGGGTGGCGCAGAGGCCACCTTGCTGGAGGAACAGTAGGTCTAAGCCTCTATGGTTTTGCAGAACTACTTCAGACAGAGAGGTTAGGGATTCCTGTAAGTGTGAAATAGAAGTTTCTATTCTTTCTATGTCAGAATCTATTGCAGCCCGAAGGCTACTGTAATGATGGGATTGAGTGGCTAGGGAGGCAATACCTGTCCCTGCCCCGGCAAGGCCTAGTCCTAGCAACACTGACAGGGTTATTGCAGTGACTGGTTCCCTTTTAACCCGGGGGTACCCTCCTTGTTTCAGCAACTGGAATACGTCCTCCTCAGTGTGGTACAGTATTTTGGGGAGTAACTGTACCAAAATGCAAAAGCCCTCAGACTGAGTGAGTACCTGCCCATGAAAACACGGAGTTAAGCCAGTGGAACACATCCACCATCCATTCTCGGGGGGCAGGTGAAAATCATTGGAGACTACGGGGAAAG
>NW_007260366.1:58549-61190 GCF_000164805.1 Carlito syrichta
TCAGGTCTAGGAATTGATTCAGTAGTTGGCTTATCTGTGGGTGGTGCGAACCCCCGAATATGGTGTCCAAAATTAGATCGGGTGAACCCCGGGATGGTGCTGAGGGTTTGGACTTTTAGTCTAATCATGAAAAGACTCCCTAGATCATGCCATCCTGTTCTAGGGTCGTCATATAACCTGATTCCCCACGTTTTCCCGACTGTCCAGTCTGTAACTCGGCACCCCGCTGGGGTGAAGTCTATCATGAGGGGGTCACAGTAGGAGAGGGAGGGTGTCACAAACATACCCTGAATCTGACAGGGCCCCTTCTTATAACCTGAGGGGTTTCTTTTTATAGTGCTTAAGTCATTGGTTTTGGCAGGGACCCAAGGTACGGTGCCTGTGGAGACACAGACCCATGCTGGGCAATAATATTGGCCTGGGTCTGTGCATGCCTCGTCCTGGTCATGGCCGGGGCATACATAAAACTGATACTGCTTGTTATAGCCTAGCTTTGAAATTACTTTGGTTACCGCACCAGCCCAATCAGAGTATTGGTACATTTCCTTTAGGTCACAGGTGAGGGTTGGGAACCAAGTGTTGAGGGGAGCGAGGTTGGAAGTTTGAAAAATTATTCTGTTGATCCCTGACCTGAGGGTTAACAACTGCCATGTTAAGTTTAGAGGTTGGTGAGGATTAGGGACTGCCCAAAGGGATCCCATCCCCATCACGAAGAAGCAGAAGGAAAAGAAGTGCGACACAGTCTTAGCTTTAGAGGATTGTCCTTGTCCAGTCGGCTGCTCCATTCGGGTGTGTAGTCTTTCAGCACAGCAGAGGTGTCAGCAAGTTTGACGTGGGTGTGGTGTATCCAAGATGCGATACCTTCCACCACCTGGTGGTGGGGGTGGACAGGATCACAGCATACGGTCCTTTCCACCGTGGCTGCAGAGTCTCGTGTTGATGCCGCCGGACGTACACCCAGTCCCCCAGTTGGAAGTTGTGGGGAGTCGGTGGTGGTCCAGTCTCATAAAGGGCTTTCAGTCTGGGCCACACCTGCTCGTGGACCCTTTGCAGAGTTTGGAGGGAAAAAAGGAGTTTTTGATCATCTACGTCTGTTAATAGTTCTGTTCTTAGGTTAGGTATGATCGTGGAGGCACACCAAACATGATTTCAAAAGGAGTAAACCCTAGCTTATAGGGTGAGTTGCGCATCCTATATAGCGTAAAGGGAAGGAGAGTCACCCAGGCCCTGCCAGTCTCCTGGACTAATTTAGTTAAGGTCTCTTTTAGGGTTCTATTCATTCTTTCTACCTGTCCTGAGCTCTGGGGCCTGTATGCACAGTGTAATTTCCAATCCACCCCCAGGGTCTGAGCTACTCCCTGTATTGCCTTAGAGATGAAGCTGGAGCCGCTGTCCAATCCGATCTGGACTGGGAAGCCATACCTGGGCATCAGATCTTCCAAGAGTTTCTTGGCCACCACCTGTGCGGTTTCATTCTTGGTAGGGAATGCCTCCGTCCACCCTGAAAAGCTGTCTATAAACACTAGTAAGTACTTGTATCCGTACTTTCCTGGTCTCACCTCAGTGAAGTCCACTTCCCAGTACGCTCCTGGTCGGTTTCCTCGAAGTCTGGTCCCCGGGTTTTGTTTGGGATTGGTTGCGTTGACAACCCAACAAGCCAGGCATTGATTTACAATTTGTCCAATTATTTGTGGAACGTTGGGCATAACTATGTTTGCATGGCGTATTAATTCTTCCATCTTTCTGGTTCCCATGTGGGTACTTCTGTGCATTTTTATAAGCAGTTACCGACCCAACTGTTCTGGAAGGATAACATCCCATTTGCTGGGGGTCGTATCCCAGTGTTGGATCCACCACCAGCCATTTGAGAACATAACTCCAGGCTGCCCATTTATCCATTTTAAATCCTCCTCTGTATAGTTCGGGCTTTCCGGCAGATCCGGGGGCCCAGGGTCTGGCAGTGTGGTCACTAGGACATGGTTCACAGAAAGGGTTGCCTTTTTGGCCTCAGCATCTGCCAGACAGTTTCCCCGTGCCACTGGCATGTCCTCCTTCTGGTGTCCTGGACAATGTATTATGGCCAGTGCTTTGGGTAGTCAGAGTGCCTATAACAACTCAAGGATTTCAGTTTTATTTTTGATAACCTTTCCTTCTGCAGTTAAGAGCCCCCTCTCCTTATAGATGGCTCTATGAATGTGCACAGTTGCAAAAGCATACCTGCTGTCAGTATAAACATTTATTCTCTGCCCTTTTCCCATGACTAGGGCTTTAGTGAGGGCGATGAGCTCAGCTCGCTGTGCCAAGGTTCCGGCCGCAAGTGGCACTGCCCATAAGGTCTCAGTCTCTGTAGTCACCGCTGCCCCAGCATACCTGGTTCTGTCCCACACGAAGCTGCTGCCCTCTGTGTACCAGGTTTCTTCGGCGTTGGTTAGGAGCTGGTCCCGGAGGTCTTCCCATATTCCATGGACCTGCGCCAGGATGTCCTGGCAGTCGTGCAGGGGGCCTTCCCCATCCGGATTGGGTAGCTGGGTGGCTGGATTTAGAGTAGCTGGAGCCTGAAACAAGATTCTGGCTGGGTTTAAAAGGAGACTTTGATAATGAGTTAGCCGGGCATTACTTATCCATCTGTTGGGTGGTTGTT